>NW_015175358.1:43792-66739 GCF_001447785.1 Gekko japonicus | reverse complement strand
GGCCAGAACTCCAGCAGCCCTCCCACTGTGGGCCCCCCAAGCACCAAGAAGACAGAGCATCACTTGCCCCAAAGTCCTGCATCTATCCCTTGTAGCTAATAGCCACTGATGGACCTCAGCTCCACGTGTTTATCCCACCCCTTCTTGAAGCCGTCAGTGCTTGTAGTCAACGGCCCCACTTCCTACAGCAGTGAGGGTAGGTGTGGCTTTTGCTTGGATACCCTTTGTCCCTGTGGCTGTGTATATTGTGCAGGGGTGGGTGAGTGGTGGAAGATGTCCCAAGATCCCTCAGTATACGTATGCCTTCCCGGTGCAGTGACGTGGATGCCGCTACCCAATGCGCATTCTTGAATCTTCGTCATGAAATTTCGCTTTTACACGAGTGCTTCCGCCACTTGGAATCTTTTTGGGGTAGACCTCAGCCAGCTTGACAGCCAGTGTGACGTACTGGCTAGAGCCCTGGACTGGAGCCCAGGAGGGTGCGTGGAAGGTGTGCCATCAAGTTGCAACCAACTCATGGAGAGCCTGGAAGGTCTTCAGGGCAGGAGACCTTCAGAGGTGATTTGCCATTGCCGGGCTCTGCGTAGCGACCCGACTCCCTTGGTGGTCTCCCCAGCCAAGCACTTACCAGAGTTAGGACAAAAACAGGTTGCTTACCAGTAACTGGTGATCTTCGAGTGGTCATCTGTGCATTCACACCGCCCGCCCTCCTTCCCCTCTGCTGTCAGCTCCTGATTTTTTGATAGGTGTTGATTGGCGGCGGTGCTTTGAAGGAACTGGCGGGATCTCCGCGCCCGTCCCTCTGGGCATGCGCGCTGGGGTTCTTGCGCATGCTCAGTGGGACTCGTGCGGAAATCCTTTGAAACATAGCTTGCTACAGCACCGGTCGGGTCAGCGCAGGCGCACTAAACCCATTGGTGTGAATGCACAGATGACCACTCGAAGATCACCAGTTACTGGTAAGCAACCTGTTTTTGTCCTAACTCTGGTAAGTGCTTGGCTGGGGAGACCACCAAGGGAGTCGGGTCGCTACGCAGAGCCCGGCAATGGCAAATCACCTCTGAAGGTCTCCTGCCCTGAAGACCTTCCAGGCTCTCCATGAGTTGGTTGCAACTTGATGGCACACCTTCCACGCACCCTCCTGGGCTCCAGTCCAGGGCTCTAGCCAGTACGTCACACTGGCTGTCAAGCTGGCTGAGGTCTACCCCAAAAAGATTCCAAGTGGCGGAAGCACTCGTGTAAAAGCGAAATTTCATGACGAAGATTCAAGAATGCGCATTGGGTAGCGGCATCCACGTCACTGCACCGGGAAGGCATACGTATACTGAGGGATCTTGGGACATCTTCCACCACTCACCCACCCCTGCACAATATACACAGCCACAGGGACAAAGGGTATCCAAGCAAAAGCCACACCTACCCTCACTGCTGTAGGAAGTGGGGCCGTTGACTACAAGCACTGACGGCTTCAAGAAGGGGTGGGATAAACACGTGGAGCTGAGGTCCATCAGTGGCTATTAGCTACAAGGGATAGATGCAGGACTTTGGGGCAAGTGATGCTCTGTCTTCTTGGTGCTTGGGGGGCCCACAGTGGGAGGGCTGCTGGAGTTCTGGCCCCGCTGGTGGACCTCCTGACGGCACCTGGGTTTTGGCCACTGACAGTGTTGGAACTGGATGGTCCACTGGCCTGATCCAACACGGCTTCACTGATGTTCTTATGATTTGGTGTAGTGGTTAGGTGTGCAGACTGTCATCTGGGAGAACCCAGCTTGATTCCCCACTCCTCCACTTGCAGCTGCTGGATGACCCTGAGCAAACTGCGATTCTGATAAGAGCTGTCCTTGGGAAAACAGCCGTTTCTGCAAGAGCTCCCTCAGCCCCACCTAACTCACAGGGTGTCTGTTGTGGGGGGGGAAGGGAAAGGAGTTTGTAAACTGCTCTGAATGGGTGAAGGGCGGGGTTAATCTCTTCATCATCATCATCTGGCTGGAGCAGCGATGGGGGAGGGTTGCCTGTCTTTCAGAGACAAAGCTTTGCATGCAGAAAGTTCCTGGGTTCGATCCCCAGCTCCTGCCGTTTTAAACGGCTCGGGTCTGGTCACTGGAGAGGGGAAAGACCTGGACCCTGAGGTCCTGGACAGAAGTCAGCGGAAAGAGAACTGAACCTGACAGTGGAGAGCAAACTTCATTGAATGGGCGGTGGATCCTTGGCACTGACGTCACGGACCCCAGGCATCCTCCCACATTTGCGCCCATCCCCAGTACTTGGGCTCTCAACCAGTGTTCCCTCTAAGCTGAGTTAGCGTGAGCCAGCTCACAGTTTTTTAGCCTCCAGCTCACACATTTTTGTCTTAGCTCAGGAAGGGAGGGCTCCAGAGCAAACTAATTTGTGCAGTAGCCAAATCGCTGGCTCACAACTTTAAGGCCCGTAGCTCACAAAGTAGAATTTTTGCTCACAAGACTCCACAGCTTAGAGGGAACATTGCTCACAAACCCCCCCACCCACACACACACACACACACTTTCTCCCCAGGCCCTCCCCAAAGTCCCCGGTCCCCTCTGCTGGGCCCTCTCCCGCCTTCCACCCGCTGTCTGGCGCCCGCCCGGCTCCCCATCCCGGCGCCCGCGGCCTCTGCGCCACTCGGCACGGCGCGCGTCTCCCTCCCCTCCCCGGGCGGGGGGTGGTGGACAACGGCCGGGAGGGCAAGCGGGAGGGGGCTCGGGGGGGGGCGCCGGATCTCTCTTACCCTCGGAGGGGCGCCGCGCAGCAGCCGGCCCGGGCAGCCAGGGGTTAACGCCGAGCGGGGCAAGAGTGGGGGGGCCCCCGGCGAGAAGAGCCACCCCGCCAATGACAAATCCTCCCCCCCGCCCCGCGTCGCCTCTGCCTTATGTAACGGGCGGCGGTGACTGCGCAGCTCCCTCTCGGCCGGGATGCGCCAGTGGTCCAGCCATTCCTGCATCCCTGCATCATCCCCGCCGCCTCTTCCCCTGATGCTCGGGGCGCCCCGCCGGGACAGCCTCTAACTGCCGCTCGGCGTTCGGCCGGGGGTGGATGGGGGGGGGTTGGTTAAGCCTCTGGGACAGACGGCCACGGTTTAGGCCAGCTCCTCGCTCCTCTGCCCGGCTAGACAGGGAAGTTGGCAGCCAATGGGATGCGGCAGAAGTTTGCCTTGAGGTGGACGTCTTTCCAGGGAAGCCCCCCTTTGCAGCGCTCATTGAATTCAGCCTCACGCGTTAGAAGGGGAGTCATTCAAGGAGCTGGGAGCGCAGACACTCGCTTGCGAACAAGAGGCGCATCGGCTGGGATGCGCCAGTGGTCCAGCCATTCCTGCATCCCCGCGGATGCTCCAATGGCCTGCCTGTGCAGAGGATTTCCATCCAGAGCCCGCCGCCTCACCATTGAGCTGGGGGTGGAGGGGGGGAGTCTGGGGTGAGAGGGTGGTGGAGGGGTCTGGGGTGAGAGGGGGTTAACCCACTGGAACAGATTGCCCTGGTTTAGGCCAGGTCGTTGCTCCTCTGTCCGGCTAGAGATGGCAGCCAAGTTATAGGAATCGAATCGGCAGGCCATAGTCAACTGAGGCCCCCTTTGCTGGGTTCATTTCAGTTCAGCCTCCCAAACCGGAAAGGTTTCACTTTTGTTTGTTTATTTGCTTTATTTCTGTGAGGTAGGTGAGGCTGAGAGAGCGTCACCCAGCGAGCTTCCATGGCACAACTGGGGATTCGAACCTGGATTTCCCAGATCCTAGCCCGACACTGCCACGCTGCAGTGGGACAGTCAGGGAGACGGGACTCACTCTGTGCCCCCAGGACTCAACAGGGATATTGGTTTCTTATCTCACTACATTTGCTAAATTCATTCAGTCTTAACATCTGTATTCTCACCAAGAAAAACTATATGTCCTCTTTATTTTAATGTATTTCTTATTTGGAATGGTAGATTAGAATACTGATTGGACTGCAATGCAATGTTATTAGAATGGTATATTGGAATGCATTCTCTGCTCTGATAACAGAGGAGACAATAATGTGGCACTACAAATTATCCATCCTCAAAAAAAAAGTATGCTAGTAGTTACCTCCATGCTTGAGATGAGGCAGATGGAGCATGACAACATAGCCTTAGTTAATTACTTGTAGCACTCCACAATTAAGAATGAGACCTTTAAACGTCTTTCTCCAATTCCAATGTATTTATTTGCTTCACTGTCCCCCCCCCCAAGAATTAAATCCAAAAAATGGTGACCTAATAAACTTAGCTTGTTGTTCCTGTTTGCATCTGTTAAGCCATCTTCGTTATGTTGTATGCTAATTTGCTGTTCAACCTCTGCCTTGTATGTGTGGACTGGTAAATTCCACTTCAATGTATCTGAGGAAGTGTGTGTGTGCGCACACAAAAGCTCATACCTTGAATAAAACTCTGTTGGTCTTAAAGATGCCACTGGACTCAAACTTTGTTCTGTGCATGAGCGAGAGAACACACCCTAAAAAAATACACACACACACAAAAATACACCTAAGATTTCTCAGGCAAATTTCTGCCTCTTCATGCCCTCGCTTGTCACTGGCAATCTCTCCTTGCCTGTTTTCCTCACTCTTTCTGATTCATTTTCTGCCACGGACCTTGGAGGGAGGGCTTTCTGCCCGGACTAGCTCCAGCCTCCTCCTTTCCTTCCCTCAGGGGCAGGTTCCCATGTAGGAACACAAGTCTGAGCAAGATGCTTGTGTGGAAGGGCTGGCTCCACATTCCCTTCCACCCACAAAACCGAACCCCAAAGTGCCACACCTGATTTCCTCTCCCCCTTCCCTCTCCCCCCTTCCCCTCCTTCTGGCACCAAACCGATCTCTTTCAAAACAAAAACCCACTTGTTGGAAAATATTATTGTTTTTGTTGAATTTTGTTTTTTGAAAAAATTAAAAAAATTAAAAATTAAAACAAAAAAACTCAAAACCCCACTTAACAGTAAAGTGGAAGAAAGCACATTCTGCTTTTTAATACGGGAGATTGCTGAATTGCAAGTTATTACAACATATCAGGACAATGGAACCCCCAGGGCTTAACAGAGATATCGGCTTCTTGTCTCACTACCCATGCTTATGTCACTCAGTTCTCACTTATACCCAGAAATTAAACTTTGTTGGTCTTAAAGGTGCCACTGGACTCAAACTTTTCTCACCTGTTGTTAACTCCTTTATTATCCGCATGCCGATTCGCTGCTATTTACATGTCTTATCGAATGTGTAATTCCAATCTTAACTGTATGTACTGCTCAGTTACTTATGCATCTGGACTCTAATTAGTTCTTCCTGGCAACTAAACCTCCCTACCTGAATGTAATATTTGAGGAAATCTGTTTCTATATGTTTGAAGAAGTGTGCACCTGCACATGCAGAGTCTCTCCATTCTCGCATGTTCTCAGGGTTGAGCTCAGTTGGTCTTGGGGGTGCAGCTGGGCTCAGGCTTCATTCTCACCCCTGTTTGTTAGCTCTCACATTTGTGTGCTAATTTGCTGCCTTGATCCAATCTCAGCTTCACTTATGTGTCTTAACTCTAGGCATTTCCCTGGGCCTGTAAGAAAGGGCCACAAGAACTAAGCACTAAGGCAACAATTCCTGCTCTCCCTTTTCAGGATCTTTTCACACAATCGGCATTGCTGTCAGATGGCCACCAAGCCTCTGCTTGAAAACCTCCCAAGAAGGAGAGCCCACCACCTCCCGAGGAGGCCTGTTGTTCCACTGAGGAACCGCTCTAACTGTCAGGAAGTTCTTCCAAATGTCTAGCCGAAAACGTTTTTGATTTTGCTTCAACTCACTGGTTCTGGTCTAACCTTCTGGGGCAACAGAAATCTCCCCTCCAAAATTATCCCTTTGATAGGGTGTACTATCCGTTGTGTCGTGTGGCCCTGAAGGTCTGGCGGCTTCTACGGACATCACAAGGGTGAGGAGAGGGGGGAAAACCGGAGGCGTGGGGAGAATACACGAGTCTGATGTTGCCTGCCGCAGCGGCCTACAAAGAACACGGAGGTAACCAGCAGACTGCTGAAATCCTGCCCCAGCAAGGCATTTGCTGACTTTCATGCGTGTTTTTCTGCACAGGGAAAGGACAGTTCCCGATCTGGGCATCTGTGCATGGAAGCTGTGTGCCGCGGGGCTGAGCTGGCACGGCGGAGAGGATCCGTGCGCTTGGCCGAGGCCCAGCTCCAAAGGGCCATCAGAGCCAGTTTGGTATAGTGGTTGAGAATCTGGGAGGAACCGGATTTGATTCCCCACTCCTCCACTTGCACCTGCTGGATGACCTTGGGCAAGCCACAGTTCTGATAAGAGCTGTCCTTGAAAAAGAGCCATTTCTGTCAGAGCTCTCTCAGCCCCACCTGCCTCACAGGGTGTCTGTTGTGAGGAGGGGAAGGGAAAGGAGTTTGTAAGCCGCTCTGAGACACCTTTGGGTAGTGAAGGGCAGCGTAAAAATCCAATCTCTTCTCTTCTTCTTCTACCTCCCAGGGTGTCTGTTGTGGGGAGGGGAAGGGAAAAGGAGTTTGTAAGCCGCTCTGAGACTCCTTTGGGTATAAATCCAATCTCTTCTTCTTCTTCTTTTACCTCACAGGGTGTCTGTTGTGGGGAGGGGAAGGGAAAGGAGTTTGTAAGCCGCTCTGAGACCCCCTTGGGTAGTGAAGGGCAGGGTATAAATCCAATCTCTTCTCTTCTTCTTCTTCTACCTCCCAGGGTGTCTGTTGTGGGGAGGGGAAGGGAAAAGGAGTTCGTAAGCCGCTCTGAGACTCCAATCAATTCTTCTTCTTCTTCTCTTCAGATAGTCCCCGAGTCTTGGCGTAGAGGGTGCCCCTGGTCCCAGCGCTGATAACCTCCCTCTTGGCTCCACGCGGGATGCCGCGGGATGCCAGCGATGTGAGGAAGGCGGGCCGCGAGTGGAACAGGAGTGCCGGTTTCTGCCCGGAGGCCGACACTCACTCAACCTGCTTGTAAACATCGGATTGAAACA
The DNA here is from genome assembly GCF_001447785.1 of Gekko japonicus. Classification (NCBI taxonomy): domain Eukaryota; kingdom Metazoa; phylum Chordata; class Lepidosauria; order Squamata; family Gekkonidae; genus Gekko; species Gekko japonicus. The sequence continues at coordinate 59,749 of NW_015175358.1, read as the reverse complement.
GTAGCAAGAGAAGAGGCTGAAGTCACACAGAGTGCCTGCCCCAAACAGGCCTGGCGATGGTGGAGGCCAAGAAACAGCGCCCATGCCCACAGGCTCGCAGGCCCGTACAATGCCACCACTTGATTACCAAAGAGTAAGTGCTGCCTCCGCCTGGCCTGGGTGGCCCGATCTCATCAGATCTTGGAAGCTGAGCAGAGTCAGGCCTGGTTAAGTCCTTGGATGGGAGACCACCGAGGAAGCCCAGGGTTGCTACGCAGAGGCAGGCAAGGGCAAACCCATTTCTATTGATCTCTTGCCTAGAAAACCATACGGAGTTGCCAAACGTTGACTGCAACTTGCTGGCGCTTTAGACCACCTGCCCTGACCTGAATGGCCCAGGCTTTGCGTGATCTTAAGAACGTCAGAAGAGCCCTGCTGGATCAGGCCGTGGTCCCTCTTGTCCAGCATCCTGCCTCACACAGTGGCCAACCAGTTCCTCTGGAGGGCCAGCAACAGGGCAGAGAGACCGAGGCCTTCACAAGAACCTCAGAAGAGCCCTGCTGGATCAGACCAGGGGTCCACCTAGTTCAGCATCCTGTCTCACACAGTGGTCAGCCAGTTCCTCTGGAGGGCCCACAAACAGGGCATAGAGGCCGAGGCCTTCATAGGAACATGAGAAGAGCCCTGCAGGATCAGACCAGTGGCCCATCTAGTCCAGCATCCTGTCTCACACAGTGGCCAGACAGTTCCTCTGGAGGGCCAACAACAGGGCATAGAGGCCGAGGCCTTCATGAGAACATCAGAAGAGCCCTGCTGGATCAGACCAGTGGCCCATCTAGTCCAGCATCCTGTCTCACACAGTGGCCAGACAGTTCCTCTGGAGGGCCAACAACAGGGCAGAGAGGCCAAGGCCTTCATAAGAACATCAGAAGAGTCCTGCTGGATCAGACCAGTGAGGGTCCATCCAGTCCAGCATCCTGCCTCACACATGGGGCTGCCAACCCCCCCCCCCCGGTAGGGGGGACTCCCCCCCGCCCCGGCGCCCCGTGCCCAGCGTGTGACGTCACTTCCGGTGACGCTCTGGCGGCGCGCGTGCGCGCATCCGCAGACGGCTCCCGGACCGGCAGGACGCTCCCCCGCCGGTACGTTTTTTGGATTTGGCAACCCTACTCACACAGGGCCCCCAACCAGTTCCTCTGGAGGGCCAGCAACAGGGCAGAGAGGCCGAGGCCTTCACCAGAACCTCAGAAGAGCCCTGCTGGATCAGACCAGTGAGAGTCCATCTAGTCCAGCCTCCTCTCTCACATGGCGGCCACCCAATTCCTCCAACAACAATTCAACACCGAGCAGGCGAGCATTCTGAGCAGGGATTGGTCCGGCGACGCAGCGGCGCAGCACGGCCGGAGCCAACCGGAACGGAGGACAGTGCAGTGATCGTCGCATAGTCGCGGGACGAAGGAACTGCCCCAGAGGGAGCCGCTGTGTGGCCCTAGTTAGGAGTATTAATAAGCCATGTAAACCGCTCAGAGCCTCCGGGATAGAGCGGTATAGAAATCGAAAGTTAAATAAATAAAAATAAAATAAATAAACAACAGGGCATAGAGGCCGAGGCCTTCATAAGAACCTAAGAGGAGCCCTGCTGGATCAGGCCAGTGAGAGTCCATCTAGTCCAGCATCCTGTCTCACACAGGGGCCAACCAGTTCCTCTGCAGGTCCCACGACAGGGCATAGAAACTGAGGCTTTCCCCTGATGTTGCCTCCTGGCTCTGCCTCTGAATGTGGAGGTTCCCCTCAGCCTCCATGCCTAGCAGCCACTGACAGACTTATCCTCCATGAATCTATCTAATCTCCTTTGAAAGCTGTTTATTCCTCACTACATCCTCCGGCAGCGAATCCCCCATTTTAATCCCTCTTTGTGTAAAGTAGTCTTTCCTTTTGTCCATCCCGAGCCTACTGCCCATCAGCTTCACTGGATGCCTCTGAGTTCTAGTCTTTTGGGAGGGGGAATAAAAGTTCTCTTGGCCCACCCTCTCCATCCCATGCATCATTTTATAAGCCTCTATCCTGTCCCCCCTTAGTCCTCTCTTTTCTGAACGGAATAGTCTCAGACGCTTCGGCCTTTCCTCACTGGGAAATTGCTCCGACCCCCTCATCATCTCGGTCGCCCTTTCCCCAGCTCTGCGATGGCCTTTAGGAAATACGGTGACCAGAACTGTCCACAGTATTCCAAGTGAGGCCGCATCATAGACCTATACAGGGGCATTACAATAGTAAGTCGAGTGTGCGGAAAAGCCTGCTGTCAGGGGAGGGGAGGCACAAGGCCTAGAAGCAGTTTCCCCCTATTTTCATCCACCGTTTTCATATCTTCCTTTCCCTATTTTCATCCATAGAGAGCCAGTTTGGGGTAGTGGTTGGGAGCACGGACTCTAATCTGGGGGAACCGGGTTTGATTCCCCACGTCTCCACGTGCAGCCAGCTGGTGTGACCTTGGGTCAGTTACAAGTTCTCTCAGAGCTGTTCTCTCAAGGGCAGTCCTCGAGAGAGCTCTCTCAGCCCCACCTGCCTCACAGGGTGTTTGTGGTGGGGAGGGGAAGGGAAGGGAGATTGTAAGCTGCTCTGAGACTCCAAGTGAAGGGCGGGATATAAATCCAATCTGATCCTCCTCCTCCTCCTCCTCACAGTCTCTCTGTGCAGCAGCCACAGTCAAGTGGTGGGGTATAAATCCAGTCTCCTCCTCCTCCTCCTCCTCCTCCTCCTCCTTCTTCTTCCTGCTCCTCCTCCTCTTCTCCTTCTCCTTCCTCCTCTTCCTCTTCTTCTCCTTCTTCCTCCTCCTTTTCTCCTCCTCCTCCTTCTTCTTACTGCTCCTCCTCCTCCTCCTCTTCTCCTCCTTCTTCCTCCTCCTCCTCTTCTCCTTCTCCTTCTTCTTCCTCCTCCTCGTCTTCTTCTCCTTCTTTTTCTTCTTCCTCCTCCTCTTCTCCTTCTTCCTGCTCCTCCTCCTCCTCTTCTCCTTCTCCTTCTTCTTCCTCCTTCTCTTCTCCTCCTCCTTCTTTTTCTTCCTCCTCCTCCTCCTCTCCTTCCTGTCTTCCTCCTCCTCCTCTTCTTCTCCTTCTCCTTCCTGTCTTCCTCCTCCTCCTGCTCTTCTCCTTCTCCTTCTTCCTCCTCCTCCTCCTCCTCTTCTTCTCCTTCTTCTTCTCCTTCCTCCTCCTCGTCATCCTCTTCTCTTTCTCCTTCTCCTTCTCCTTCCTCCTCCTCCTCACAGTCTCTTTGTGCAGCAGCCACGGCCTCTCTGAGGTCCCTGCGTGCCGATGTCGAAACTCCCTCCTGCAAAGCGGGCCATCTTCCTTTGGGCTAACAACAGGCCCTTTCGTCAAAACAAAGGGAAGAGGAGCCAAGTGTTCTAGGGCTGTACGTGGGCGGAGGGTTTCTTGACGAGGCATAGCCTCCTGGCTCCCACAGGGCTTGGCATCTCTCGTTCCCTGGGTCTTGGCAAGAAGAAGGCAGAGGAGGAGGAGGAGGGTTGCCCGGGCCTTGTGTTTAAAGGACGAGAGACGGTCAGTTCCAGAGAAGCTGTGCTCTGCTCTGCACGCACACGCCCCACCTGCCATCCGGCTTTTTAAATTATGAAATTGTGCATGGGGTGGAGAAGGCTGATGAGGAGAGCTCTACCGGTTTCTGTGTCCTCTCTATGACTTCATTGCTTAGTTTGTGATGTGTTTGTTGGGAAATGTGAATAGCTCTGAGAGAACTTGTGACTGACCCAAGGTCACACCAGCAGCTGCATGTGGAGGCGCTCTACTGGTTTCTATGTCCTCTCTATGGCTTTATGGCTTCGTTTGTGATTAGTTTGTTGGGAAATGTGGAAATAAGAGATAAATTTAAACAAAACAAGGAGAACTTTTCTGTGGATAGCACAGAAAAGGAGGAGGAGGAGGAGGAGGAGATTGGATTTATACCCCACCCTTCACTACCTGAAGGAGTCTCAGGCTGCGATCACACACACAAAATGGTCCACTTTCAATCAGTGTTCCCTCTAAGCTGAGTCAGCGTGAGCTACCTCACAGTTTTTTAGCCTCCAGCTCACACATTTTTGTCTTAGCTCAGGAAGGAGGGCTCCAGAGCAAACTAATTTATGCAGTAGCCAAATCGCTCGCTCACAACTTTAATGTCAGTAGCTCACAAAGTAGGATTCTTGCTCACCAGACTCCACAGCTTAGAGGGAGCATTGCTTTCAATCCATATTCAATGCACTTTCGAATTGGATTTTGCCAGTTCACGCGGTGAAAATCCAATTGGAAAGGGCATTGAAAGTGGATTGTTTCATGTGTGTGATCGCAGCCTCAGAACGGCTTACAATCACCTTTCCCTTCCCCTCCCCACAACAGACAGACACCCTAGGAGGTAGGCGGGGCTGGGAGAGCTCTTTCGAGGACTGCTCCTGAGAGAACAGCTCTGAGAACTTGTGACTGACCCAAAGTCAAACCAGCAGCTGCTCGTGGAGGGGTGGGGAATCAAACCCGGTTCTCCCAGATTAGAGCCCGTGCTTCTAACCACTACACCAAATTGGCTCTCTTCAGCACTAGAAGAGGACTTTGATTACTGTTGCCAACCTCTAGGTGGAGTCTAGAGATCTCCCAGATTTAGAACTGATCTCCAAACTACAGCTCCACCCCCAAATCTCCAACCATTTCCCACCCAGGAGCAATGCTCCCTCTAAGCTATGTAGTCCTGTGAGGTAGGCGGGGCTGAGAGAGCTCTTGACAGGAACCGCTACACCAAACTGGCCACTTGCAACCAATGTTCCCTCTAAACTGTGGAGTCTTGTGAGCAAAAATTCTCCTTATTGAGCACGGGCATTAAAGTTGTGAGGGAGCCGATTTGGCTGCTGCATAAATCGGTTTGCTCTGGAGCCAAGACAAAATGTGTGAGCCGGAGGCTAAAAATCTGTGAGCTGGCTCACACAAACTCAGCTTAGAGGGAACACTGCCCAGAAGTTGACAGGCCTAGGTAAGGGAGGATGCGGGCTTGGCTCAGGGGCCTCCAGTCGCTGCCCACCCCAAGGGCTTAGCCATTGGGAAAACACGAGTGGTTCTGACTCCATTTGTCCTGTAGATGGCACTAGAGGACCACGAGTTGGCCTTTCTATCTATTTTCCCCACCACCACCTCCACTTGTAGTTCCCTCTATGCAGGAGCAGGTAAATTCTCAGGAATTGGGTCTCTTGACTGCCACTTTTGAAAACACACAGGGGGGAAAGCATGTTTAGGGAAGGGTAAATCATTTCTATAGGAGCTGCGGTAGCTCAGTGGTTAAGACGCTGAACTGCAGGCTGTGGAAGGTCAGTAGTTCAGCAGTTCGAGACCCGAGTGTGCCGCGTGACGGAGTGAGCTCCCGTCTCTAGTTCCAGCTCCTGCCAACGTAGCTGTTCGAAAGCAAGAAATTGCAAGTAGATAAATAGGGACCGCTACGGTGGGAAGGTAACAGCGTTCCATGCGCCTTGGTGTTTAGTCATGCCAGCCACATGACCACGGAAACGTCTTCGGACAGCGCTGGCTCTTCGGTTTGGAAACGGAGATGAGCACCACAACCCTAGGGTTGCCAACTCTGGGTTTGGAGATTCCTGGAGATTTGGAAATGGTGTTTGGATAAGGGAAGAACCTCGGCAGGGGAAAATGCCACAGAATCCACCCTCAGAAGCAGCCATTTTCTCCAGAGGAACTGGTGTGTGTGCGGGGGAAGAGTGGGAGGATTTCTGCAGTTCTGGCCCCTCTGGTGGACCTCCTAATGGCCCCTGGTGTTTTTGGCCACTGTGGGACACAGAGTGTTGGACTGGATGGGCTGTTGGCCTGGTCCAACATTGGCTTCTCTTATGTTCTTATAGGAGCTCTCAGTCTGGGGCAAGGGATGCTCTGTATTCTTGGTGCCTGGGGGGGGGGGCAACAGTGTGAGGGCTTCTGGTGTCCTGGCCCCACTGCTGGACTTCCTGAGGGCACCGGGTATTTCTGGCCACTGTGTGACACTGAGTGTTGGACTAGGTGGGCCATTGGCCTGATCCAACATTGGCTTCTCTTATGTTCTTATAGGAACTCTCAGGCTGGGGCAAGGGATGATCTGCATTCTGGGTGCTGGGGGGGGAGCGGGGGAAGTGGGAGGGCTTCTAGTGCCCTGGCCCCACTGCTGGACCTCCTGGTGGCCCCTGGTAATTTTGGCCACTGTGTGACACAGACTGTTGGACTGGAGGGGCCACTGGCCTGATCCAACATTGGCAGAGAAGTAGCTCTGTCAGAAACTGCTCTTTTTTCAAGAACAGCTCATATCAGAGCTACGGCTTGCCCAAGGTCATCCAGCAGGTGTGCTTGGAGGAGTGTGGGAATCAAACCCAGTTCTCCCAGATCAGAGTCCACGCACTTAACCACCACACCAAACTGGCTCTCTGAACGTGGAGGAGGGGGGGAATCAAACCCAGTTCTCCCAGATCAGAGTCCACGCACTTAACCACCACACCAAACTCCCTCCCTTCCCCAAACCTCCCCAGCCTCCACATCCCAAACTCCAGGAATCTCCCAACCTGGAGCTGGCAACCCTAAATTGGCAGAGAGAAAATTATTTCCCCCGTATGCCATATATGAGACGGGAGGAAGGAATTAGGATTTGGAAGAAGGCCTGCTCTTCCAGTTTAACACCCCCCCCCCCGATATTAACCCCCCGGGGAGCGGCGGGGTGTGTGTGTGTTGTTTCGTTCTGAGGATCTCACTTCTTTTACTGCCAGGCTTCCGAAATCATATTCTGGAGCCAAATAGTAGTTAGCGAACGTGACAGTTCCAGTTCCAGCAGAACAGCGGAGGCGAGTCTGGGCACAGACCGGAGCTCATCCCAGCTCTCTGTTTTTCTCTTCAGCCCTCAGAGGCTGCGGAAAGAAATTCCTCTCCTTTTCAGGGAGGAGCCCTGGCTCAATGGCAGAGTCTCTGCTTGGCACGCAGAAGGTCCCTGGTTCAATCCCCGGCATCTCCAGTTAAAAGGACCAGGCAAGAAGATGATGTGAAAGACCTCTAACCTAAGACCCTGGAGAGCTGTAAAGAGGGGCTGTGGCTCAGTGGTAGAGCATCTGCCTGGCATGCAGAAGGTCCCAGGTTCAATCCCCGGCATCTCCAGTTGAAAGGACCAGGCAGGAGGTGATGTGAAAGACCTCAGGCTGAGACCCTGGAGAGCTGTAAAGAGGGGCTGTGACTCAGTGGTAGAGCATCTGCCTGGCATGCAGAAGGTCCCAGGTTCAATCCCCGGCATCTCCAGTTGAAAGGACCAGGCAGGAGGTGATGTGAAAGACCTCAGGCTGAGACCCTGGAGAGCTGTAAAGAGGGGCTGTGACTCAGTGGTAGAGCATCTGCCTGGCATGCAGAAGGTCCCAGGTTCAATCCCCGGCATCTCCAGTGAAAAGGACCAGGCAGTATGCGATGGGAAAGACCTCAGCCTGAGACCCTGGAGAGCTGTAAAGGGGGGCCGTGGCCCAGTGGAAGAGCCTCTGCTTGGCATGCAGAAGGTCCCAGGCTCAATTCCCGGCATCTCCAGTTAAGAGGATCAGGCAGTAGGTGATGGGAAAGACCTCAGCCTGAGACCCCAGAGAGCTGTGTAGGGGGCATGGCTCAGTGGAAGAGCCTCTGCCTGGCATGCAGGAGGTCCCAAGTTCAATCCCCGGCATCTCCAGTTTAAAAGGACCAGTAGGTGAGTTGAAAGACCTTTCTCTGCCTAAGACCCTGGAGAGCCGCTGGGCTGCCAGTCTGAAAAGACAAAACTGACTTGGATGCACTTCCATTCTGCTATGGAAGCCCGCTGGGTGACTTTGGGCCAGTAGGTGGGGCCGAGAGAGCTCTTTCGAGAACTGCTCATGAGAGAACAGCTCTGAGAGAACTTGTGACTGACCCAAGGTCACACCAGCAGCAGCAGTGGGGAATCAAACCCGTTTCTCCCAGATTAGCGTCTGTACTCTTAATCACTACACCAAACTGGATCTATCGGCGCCAACATTTTGTTTCCAACAGGGCCCATCTGAATGCCACTAACTGTTTTGTTGTCTCAGCCAAAAACACTTGACAGACTCATTCTCCATTAAAAATATGGTTGCCACTCTCCAGTTGGGGCCTGGAGATCTCCCGGCATCGCAAGCAGTGTTCCCTCTAAGCTGAGTCAGTGTGAGCTAGCCCGCAGTTTTTTAGCCCCCAGCTCACTCATTTTTGTCCTAGCTCAGGAAGGATAGTGCCAGAGCAAAGTAATTTACGCAGGAGCCAAATCGCTCGCTCACAACTTTAATGCCAGTAGCTCACAGAGTAGAATTTTTGCTCACAAGACTCCACATCTTAGAGGGAGCATTGGTTGCAAGGGCCCAGTTTGGTGTAGCAGTTCCTGTCAGAGCTCTCTCAGCCCCGCCTACCTCGCAGGGTGTTTGTGCTGGGTGATAGTGAGATACTGAAAAATGGTATGTAGCAGAGATAAGATAGTCCAGCAGAGCCAGAGTAAGATAATTCAGACTGAGAGTCTATGTGTGATTAAAATATAAAGTTTTTACTAAATTCTAGCATGGGGAAGGGTAACTGGGATGAAAATAACAACAGAGCTAAATCGGCTACATCCTTACTCTACAAAGACCAAACTAGAAGAGAGAGATTATGGCTACTCTTCTTCTTCTTCAGAACACCAAACAAAGACCGGGAAGAGAAGCCATAAAATGGTAATACACCTTGACACTTTAGTCCCAATCAAATCCCTAGATCAGGGAGAAAATTCCCGAGCTTTCTACATCTAAAGAACATTGGTTAGATGAGAGACATGTGACTTCCTGTGAGTAACATAAACAAACATTTAACCCCAGATATACTGAGTGTTTTCAACTTGTAATACCCAACAGTCTGTTGTGGGGAGGGGAAGGGAAAGGAGTTTGTAAGCCGCGCTGAGACTCCCTTGGGTAGTGAAGGGCGGGGGATCAATCCAATCTCCTCCCTCCTCCTCCTTCTTTGGGGTATAATGCCATAGAGTCCTCCCTCCAGGGGAGCTGATCTCTGTAGCCTACACCTCAGTTATAATTCCAGGGGATCTCCCGTGGCAATTCTATTAGTTTGCTCGAGGGCTGTCATCCAACCACCTTTTTACACCATCATACACAACATGCACGCTCACCACACTTGTGTTTTGAAACGAGTCCCTCCGGAAGACAGTAAAGGCTTTTGTAAATACATGAACACGCATGATGCTGCCTTCTACTGAATCAGACCCTTGGTCCATCCAAGAACGTATTGTCCAAGGTCTCAGGCAGAGGAAGGTCAGTACAACAACAACGAAAAGCCTTTATTGGAGCAGAGGGAGGTCTTTCACCTCACCGATTGGTCCTTTTAAACTGGAGATGCCAGGGACTGAACCTGGGACCTTCTGCATGACAAGCAGAGGCTCTGCCGCTGAGCCAGGGTCTCAGGTCAAGGTCTTTCCCATCACCGTCTGCCTGGTCCTTTTAACTGGAGATGCCGGGGATTGAACCTGGGACCTTCTGCATGCCAAGCAGGGGCTCCGCCGCTGAGCCAGGGTCTCAGGCTGAGGTCTTTCCCATCACCTCCTGCCTGGTCCTTTTAACTGGAGTTGCCGGGGGTCGAACCTGGGACCTTCTGCATGCCAAGCAGAGGCTCTGCCGCTGACCCAGGGTCTCAGGCTGAGGTCTTTCCCATCACCTCCTGCCTGGTCCTTTTAACTGGAGATGCCGGGGACTGAACCTGGGACCTCCTGCATGCCAGGCAGAGGCTCTTCCTTTGAGCCACAGCCCCTCTTTTACAGCTCTCCAGAGTCTCAGGCAGAGGTCTTTCCCATCACCTCCTGCCTGGTCCTTTTAACTGGAGATGCTGGGGACTGAACCTGGGACCTCCTGCATGCCAGGCAGAGGCTCTTCCACTGAGCCAAGGCCCCTCTTTACAGCTCTCCAGGGTCTCAGGCCGAGGTCTTTCCCATCACCTCCTGCCTGGTCCTTTTAACTGGAGATGCTGGGGACTGAACCCGGGACCTCCTGCATGCCAGGCAGAGGCTCTTCCACTGAGCCAAGGCCCCTCTTTACAGCTCTCCAGGGTCTCAGGCCGAGGTCTTTCCCATCACCTCCTGCCTGGTCCTTTTTAACTGGAGTTGCCGGGGGTCGAACCTGGGACCTTCTGCATGCCAAGCAGAGGCTCTGCCGCTGACCCAGGGTCTCAGGCTGAGGTCTTTCCCATCACCTCCTGCCTGGTCCTTTTAACTGGAGATGCCGGGGGTCGAACCAGGGACCTTCTGCATGCCAGGCAGAGGCTCTGCCACTGAGCCACAGTCCCTTCCACTAGAGCAGTGCTTCATACATGACCACATGAAAAGCTGCCTTCTACTGAATCAGGGCCTGGGTCCATCAAGCTCAGTATTGTCCACTCAGAATGGCAGCAGCTCTCCAGGGTCTCAAACTGAGGTCTTTAATTTCACACGGCGAGGGGTCTGGCGTGGTTCGATGAGGCTGCGGGCTATGCCGTGGAGGGCCACCCAGGACGGACAGGCCACAGTGGAGAACTCAGACCAAGCGTGATCCCTGGAGATGGAAATGGCAACCCACTCCAGTATCTTTGCCAAGAAAGCCCCATGGACAGTCGCAAAAGACTAAAAGATATGACGCCGGAAGATGAGCCCCTCAAGTTGGAAGGTGTCCAATATGCTACTGGGGAAGAGCAGAGGGACCAAGTGTCAGGTAGTCCCACCACCCCCCCCCCCCCCGACTCTGGAATGTGTAATGCTCCATAGCTGCTTCTCGCTTCTGCCTCTTATCTAGCCATTGGCCTTGAGTGCGCATCGCTTCAGCCCAAAACCTCTGTTGCCTCCCGCTCACCTCTCTGAACCATTAACCAGTTCCCTGCACTCCACATTAATTGTTTATTGGCTCCTAAGTGCCAGGGGTGTTGTATTTAACCCACTATAACTACCATGGCCATTTTGCATGCCTTGTTCCTGACTCAAAGAGTCTAAGTCGACTTCACCTTACTCTGATCAATAAAGCAGAACCTGTTTAAGGACCTGCTGTTGATGCTGAGTTATTGAAGTCCCTGACAGCAAGTACAAGCAACCCCGGAAAGAGAGAAGCGGCTGGGCCAAAGCCGAAAGGACGCTCAGCTGTGGATGTGTCTGATGGTGAAAGGAAAGTCCGATGCTGCCAAGAACAGTACTGCATAGGAACCTGGAATATATGATCTATGAATAAAAGAAGAAGAGGACGGCATCCATGAGATGGTTAGGCAGTGTTATCGGCAGGGGTCATTTCCTGCAGGAGCGCACAGGAGCGGAGCTCCAGCAGTAAAGAGCTCAGGGGGCGGGCACATGCAACAAGCCCCGCCCCCTGCTCCCAGCAGCCCTCAGTCAGAGCAAGAAGCACCCAGGTAAGTTGCAGAGCTCCCCCCGGCCCCCTAGTCCAAAACAGTCCAGTGGCACCTTTAAGACCAAGTTTTATTCAGGCACAAGCTCTCCCTCCTCTGCGAGATCTGCATGCCCCCCCCCCCAATAGCTAGCAATCCAAGAGTCCAGTGGAGCCTGAGCCGTGGGTGTTGCCTTCTGACACACTTCCGGTGATGTCAGGGGGTGTGGCATATGCAAATGAGTTATGCTAATGAGTTATGCTAATGAGCTCCTGCACATCTTTTTCTACAGAATGACCCCTGGTTATCTGTGCAATGAACATGAAATTGAGCAAACTCCGGAGGACGGCAGAAGACAGGAGGGCCTGGCGTGATCTGGTCCATGGGGTCACGAAGAGTCAGGCTTGACTGTGCGACTGAACAACAACAACAACACTTTTACTAAATCCAAAAGGAGATGCTCTAGGTTTTTTTTTCCAGGACAGAGTTGGGTGGTTAACACAAAGTTGGGTGGTTCACATATTCCAGCTTCTTTGTCCAATGATTAACAGGGCAACAATTTACGGCATTCAACACACACACAGACACACAATTTCCAGTTTCTTGTCTGGCTTCCTTAGGCTAGTGGGGCAGTAGGTTTGGTGAGAATGGCAGGAAATGAGGTCAACCCTACCCTGGGAAACACATTAGGAAGACTGCTCGAACCAGTTGGTCTCCATAGTTCCTGTTTTAATATATGATTTGCCCCAGGAGTGATTTCTGACATTCACAAGTACGGAATTACACATGAACGCATCCCGAAGGAATTACACATGAGTTGACTACCCGAAGGCTTGCTGGTCCAATCAACTGGAGAGCCAGTTTGGTGTTGTGGTTAGGAGCGTGGACTCTAATCTGAGAGAACTGGGTTTGATTCCCCACTCTTCCACATGCAGCTGCTGGTGTGACCTTGGGTCAGTTACAAGTTCTTTCAGAGCTGTGCTCTCTGGAGGAGTTCTCAAGAGAGCTGTCTCAGCCTACCTCACAGGGTGTCTGTTGTGGGGAGGGGAAGGGAAAGGAGATTGTAAGCCACTCTGAGACTCCTTTGGGTAGTGAAGGGCGGGGTATAAGTCCAATCTCCTCCTCCTCCTCCTCCTCTTCTTCTTCCTCCTAAAACCAAAACTAAACTTCCCAGTCAGTGCCCCCCCGAAAAGACACATTCTTTTTGACATGTCTCCAGGATGATCTCTGGTAATGAACCTGAATTCCAGGGCTGATTTTTGGGTCCTGAAGTCAAATATCCTGACTTGTCCAGGTCAGACTTCCAGGTCATTCCATTGTTGACCTAAGAGTGGCAGTCCTCAGACAAAGAAATGGCAACGGGAAATTACAACATGGGTTTGCTAAACCTGAGTTAATTCACAAATTCAAAACAATGGAACCCCCAGGACCGAATAGGGACAGAGGATTCTTATCCCACTATGAATGCTAATTTTCTGCCCCCGATCATTTCTCCCCTGCTCTAATCAAGCTAACTATGATACACATGGTACCTCCACATCCTTTACAAGCGTTCTGTACAACACCCCTCCCATCTTCTGACTAGGATAAAAGAACATAGAGATCTCCATTTCTGCTCATGTCTGGCCAAGGGAACTTTGATTCTCAAATGCTTATGCCCTGAAACTTTTATTCGTCTCCAAGATGCTTGCTGGGTTCGAATCCAGCTCGTCTACAGCAAATTAACACAGTTACTAGTGTTCCCTCTAAGCTGAGTGAATGTGAGCTAGCTCACAGTTTTTTAGCCTCCAGCTCACATATTTTTGTCTTAGCTCAGGAAGGGATGGCGCCAGAGCAGATTAATTTATGCAGTAGCCAAATGGGTCACTCACAGCTTTAATGCCAGTAGCTCACAAAGCAGAATTTTTGCTCACAGGACTCCACACCTTAGAGGAAGCATTGACGGTTACCCTGTGAAACTGACTCGCCCATTGTTATTATATAGAGGGAGCGGAAGACAGTTGTATTTCTGATGACATTTGATTAGTTCCCCTGCCTACTGGCAGTTTTAAATTATTTATTTATTTGTTTTAAAAATTGAGGTTTTTATTCCGCCTTTCCCAGAACGGGCTCAGGGCAGATCACAAGAAACAGAGCCCAAGACTCATTACATCAAAATTACATTAAAATCATGAAAACAATAAGCCATAAAAGTCACACGGGTAGTGACAATTCCATCGAAATCTGTTAGACCCACAAGATGAAATCAAACGGGCCCTTCTGGCAGATTGGGAGCTAATTTTTATTTTTTTTAAAAAAATATTAACTAGTGGCCTTCATCTGTTTTATGTATTTTATTAAGGTGGGGTAGCTGTCTTAGTTTGGTGTAGTGGTTAAATGCGCAGACTCTAATCTGGGAGAACCGGGTTTGATTCCCCCACTCCTCCACTTGCAGCTGCTGGATGACCTTGGGCAAGCTGTAGTTCTGATAAGAGCTGTTCTCGAAAAAGAGCAGTTTCTGTCAAGAGCTCTCTCAGCCCCACCCACCTCACAGGGTGTCTGTTGTGGGGAGGGGAAGGGAGAGGAGTTTGTAAGCTGCTCTGAGACACCTTTGGGTAGTAAAGGGCGGGGTATAAATCCAATCTCCTCCTCTTCTTCTTCTCTTCTCTTAGTCTGTCCGTAGCAGTAGAAAAAAGCAAGCGTGCAGGAGCACCTTAATGACCAGCAAGGTTTGTGGCAGGGAAGGAGATTTCGTGAGTCACAAGTCACTTCTTCAGATGTATTTTGTTAATATTATTGTTTACATTGTAAGCCTCCTTACGTTCCTATAAGGGAGAAGGGTGCCTGTCACATGTTTTAAATACAGTTAAAATATTCACATTATTATTTAATTATTGATGATGATTTTAGGTATGCTGCAAAAACTGCCTGGGCATGTGGCCCTCATTCCAAGGATGGGGAGAGAGAGAGAGGAAGGAAAGATCCCCCCCCCCAAATCCACCTGGATACATTTAAGACTAAAATATATTTAAACAAAAACATATGTTAAGTACATTTGTGTTATAGCAGTAGAAAAGAGCAAGAGTCCAGCAGCACCTTTAGAGACTAACAAAATTTGTGGCAAAGTATGAAGAAGTGAGGAGCTGCGGTGGCTCAAGTGGTTAAGACTCTGAACTGCGGGCTGTGGAAGGTCGGTAGTCCAACTCTAGGGTTGTGGTGAAAGCCAGTCGTCCAACTCTAGGGTTGTGGTGCTCATCTCCGTTTCCAAGCCGAAGAGCCAGCGCTGTCCGAAGACGTTTCCGTGGTCATGTGGCCGGCATGACTAAACACCAAGGCGCACGGAACGTTATTCCCACCGAAGTGGTACCTATTTATCTACCTGCAATTTCTTGCTTTCGAACTGCTAGGTTGGCAGGAGCTGGAACTAGAGACGGGAGCCTCATGCGGCACACTCAGGTCTCGAACTGCCAAACTACCGACCTTCCACAGCCTGCAGTTCATTGTCTTAGCCACTCGAGCCACCGCAGCTCCTGTAGGCAGAGAGGTAAGCAGTGGCAAACCACCTCTGAACCTCTCTTGCCTTGAAAACTCTACTGGGCGGCCATAAATCGGCTGCAGTTTGAAAACACTTCCCACCACAAGCCGCGTGCATGATAGGCACTCCCCCGGTGCGCAAGCGTGTGCCTGCGCTCCCACGTCCTTGAATGACTCCCCTTCTAACGCGTGAGGCTGAATTCAATGAGCGCTGCAAAAGGGGGGCTTCCCTGGAAAGGCGTCCGCCTCAAGGCAAACTTCTGCCGCATCCCATTGGCTGCCAACTCCCCTGTCTGGCCGGGCAGAGGAGCGAGGAGCTGGCCTAAACCGTGGCCGTCTGTCCCAGAGGCTTAACCAACCCCCCCCCATCCACCCCCGGCCGAACGCCGAGCGGCAGTTAGAGGCTGTCCCGGCGGGGCGCCCCGAGCATCAGGGGAAGAGGCGGCGGGGATGATGCAGGGATGCAGGAATGGCTGGACCACTGGCGCATCCCGGCCGAGAGGGAGCTGCGCAGTCACCGCCGCCCGTTACATAAGGCAGAGGCGACGCGGGGCGGGGGGGAGGATTTGTCATTGGCGGGGTGGCTCTTCTCGCCGGGGGCCCCCCCACTCTTGCCCCGCTCGGCGTTAACCCCTGGCTGCCCGGGCCGGCTGCTGCGCGGCGCCCCTCCGAGGGTGGGAGAGATCCGGCGCCCCCCCCCGAGCCCCCTCCCGCTTGCCCTCCCGGCTGTTGTCTTCCACCACCACCCCGCACACACAGCACGGCCCGGCTGGAGGGAGCCGGGGCTGAGTTCGGCCCGGCCGCGAGTTCGAGTCCCCTTTAAGGGGCGGCGCGGTGGGCGGAGCGCGGTCGGGGAGGGGAGGGGAGCGGAGCGAGACGCGCGCCGGACGGCTTGGAGTGAGCCGGGCCGAGTGGCGCAGAGGCCGCGGGCGCCGGGACGGGGAGCCGGGCGGGCGCCAGACAGCGGGTGAAAGGCGGGCGGCGGCCCTGCAGAGGCGACCGGGGACTTTGGGGAGGGCCTGGGGAGAAATTGGGGGTGCTGAGAGCCTCCCCCGCAGCCAGGCCAGAGGGTGCG
>NW_015175358.1:42672-43708 GCF_001447785.1 Gekko japonicus | reverse complement strand
CTGGTAGGAAGTCAAGAAATCCAGAGAGCAGAAGTCAAGAAACTGCAAAAGATCTATCTATCTTATCTACCTACCTACCTACCTACCTACCTACCATCCATCCATCCATCCATCCATCCATCTATCTATCTATCATCTATCTATCTATCTATCTATCTATCTATCTATCTATCTATCTATCTACCTACCTATCTACCTATCTACCTATCTACCTATCTGGGATCGGGGCCCTAGAGGCAAAGGCAAAAAACTCCAGTTGCAGCAGAAGCCATTTTTTTGGGGGGGGGGGGAGGGAAGTGGGGCTCCCAAACAGCCGGGCCTGAGGAGCCATCTGGCGGCCGGAAGTGCGGTCACTTGGACCACGCTTCTGCCAGGAGTCCTTCGGCCTCTCCCAGGGGGTCCAGGAGGCGTGGGGCTTGGCCGTGGGGGTCCAGGAGCAGGCCTTGAGGCCGGGCGTCCAGGAGGAGGTGCTGTGCTGGGGGGTGCAGGAGCGGAGCAGAGCCCGGGCGCCTGAACCCTCCCCGGGTGGGCAAGAAAGGCCCTGGGCCCCTGGGACCGAAGAGGAAGGGCAGCTGCCCTGGGGGCAGGAGAAGCCGCGGGCGAGGGCCCCACAGCGGCTGCCAGAGGGGCAGATCCAGTGGGCGGTTGAGCGGCGCCGGCCAGGGGGTGCCGGAGAGCAGGAGCGGGCCGGGGGGCGGCAGGAGGAGCGCGTGGGAGTGGAAGAGGAGCACCCCCCTCCGGGCGAGGAGCCCCCCTCGGTGGCCGGGCCGAGGGAGGGCCGACAGCCCTTCGGGGCCGGGGTGGGCCCCGGCTTGCTGGAGGAGCAGGGGCTGGGCCTGGGGGGGCAGCAGGAGGAAGGCCTGAGCCTGGGGGGGCACCAGGAGCAAGAGGGGGTGGCCGGGCTGGGCCAGGAGGTGGGCCTGGGCGCCCAGCAGCAGCCGCAGGGGGAGCGGGATGTGAGCCCGGGGCCGCCGGGGGAGCCGGGGTGGGGGGCGCGGCAGGCGGGGCTGCATTCGGCCCGGCAGGAAGGGGGGGG
>NW_015175358.1:9258-42555 GCF_001447785.1 Gekko japonicus | reverse complement strand
GGTGGGGGGTCCAGGAGGGGGTGGGGAAGGCGGGGCGGCAGCAGCCGCAGCAGGGGTAGAGGCGGCGCACGGGGGCGGTGGATTGGGAGACACCACTACCACCCCCCGGACGGGCGAGAAGGCACCCCAGCGACCGGAGACCATCGTTGCCACCGTTCCCGATCTGCCGTGCGGCGTCTTGGCCAAAAAGTTCTGTGCGCCGGGATCCAGTCTCGCCGAGGAAAGCCGATTCCTAGCAGCCTCGGGTGGAGTTCGGGAGTGCCGTCTATGTCACCCCCGCATCATCCGTTCGGCCTGCGGGCACATCGCCACTTGGACTCTGGCACGCTGGGCGCGGATGCCGTGCTGGCTGTCGCCGCTGGGTCCTTCTGAAGAGCTGCGGTGGTCTCAGGGCCCCCCGGCCTCTTTGTCCTGCAACGGTGTGTGGGGAACATGCTTTGCTGAAATGCCGTGACCTCCGTTGCAGCTCCGTTCTTTTGGAGTAATGTAGCGGTGCTGTGATTACTTTTTTGCATGTGTCGCGAGCTTTGCGGTGCCGCTTCGCCGAACCTCCCAGTGCGCAGTGTACCTGCTCTAAATCCTAGAAGTTGTGCGCAACGCTGAAAACCTTTCGGCGCATCACCGGCTGCTTTGGCGTCTCGCCTTCCGTGTTTGTTCCTCTGTTTGGATCGCAGCCGCCGCCGCAACAGTTTCCCCATGCAGCCAGCCCGCTCGAAGTCGTACAAGTCTCCCGTCACGTTCCGCGCCTGCCGCGTCCCGCAAGCTGCAGCGTCGTCCCGTCTTCAGCTTCTCCGCCCGCTTACGTTTGAATCCCTGCAGCGACTTTTTCCCCATGCGGTGTGCAGTTGCGACAGCGGAGGGGTGAGCGTGGCCGCCTGGCGGGAAAAGCTGTGAAAGGCGGTGTCGCCGTGTGTGAAGCATCCCCCACCTTGCCATTTTGGATGGCCACAGGCGCAGCGGCGATGCTTTCCTCGTGGGGCGGTCTGCGCGGCGCATAATCGTGAACGGTGGCTGGGTCCGTGTGGCCCTGCAATCCGACAGTGGCATCTGCTCCGTGGCCTTGAGCAGTGCTGCCTCTCGGCCCACCTGCATCTTCCGGCCTCAGGCACCGGTGACTTTCCCTGCCAAGCTGCCGTGCGGCCACCAGAGTGCGCATCGCGTCTGGCAGCCCCTGAAGCCGCCGCATGCAGCGAGAGACTGCCCGTGCATGTCAACAACATTCGGAAGATCAACAGCAGCAGAACCAGGGGCTGGGAGAGCGGCCAAGCAAGGCGGCCTCTGGAACCCGCTGGAAAGTGTCACGGGGAGAGTGCCGTTGTGGTGCCAGAGGTCCAGAAAGGACGCAGGAGGATTACAGGTGAGGGGGAACGCCGGAAGGGGTGGGAGGGCAATTGTGGCCGCCCCTCCCCTGGAGACCCAAGTTCTGAGTCTGGTTCATTCCTGTGAGGTGCCTCGACCGATCACCTGGTTGGGTTGATGACAGCCTGTAGTCCAACTCCATCTGGCAGCGAGGCAAGTTCTGAGACGGGGGGGGGAGGGGGTGTGAGTCACCACCAATGTTCCCTCTAAGCTGTGGAGTCTTGTGAGCAAAAAGTCTACTTTGTGAGCTTCTGGCATTAAAGTTGTGAGTGAGGGATTTGGCTACTGCATAAATTAATCTGCTCTGGAGCCATCCCTTCCTGAGAAGAGACAGGAAATGGGTGAGCCGGAAGCTAAAAAAACGGTGAGCTGGCTCACCCTAACTCAGCTTAGAGGGAACACTGGTCTCAATGCTCCCTCTACGCTGTGGCGTCTTGTGAGCAAAAAGTCTACTTTGTGAGCTTCTGGCATTAAAGTTGTGAGTGAGGGATTTGGCTACTGCATAAATTAATCTGCTCTGGAGCCATCCCTTCCTGAGAAGAGACAGGAAATGGGTGAGCCGGAAGCTAAAAAAACGGTGAGCTGGCTCACCCTAACTCAGCTTAGAGGGAACACTGGTCTCAATGCTCCCTCTACGCTGTGGCGTCTTGTGAGCAAAAAGTCTACTTTGTGAGCTTCTGGCATTAAAGTTGTGAGTGAGGGATTTGGCTACTGCATAAATTAATCTGCTCTGGAGCCATCCCTTCCTGAGCTGAGACAAAAATGTGTGAGACGCAGGCTAAAAAACTGTGAGCAGGCTCACACTAACTCAGCTTAGAGGAAAAACTGCACCTGAGCAGAGCAGGCCACGGCTCCTTTTGGGGGGCTTTTGGTGGAGTTGACCAATGCTCCCTCTAAGCTGTGGAGTCTTGTGAGCAAAAATTCTACTTTGTGAGCTCCTGGCATTAAAGCTGTGAGCGAGCGATTTGGCTGCTGCATCAATTAGTTTGCTCTGGAGCCATCCTTCCTGAGATGAGACAGAAAATGGGTGAGCCGGAGGCTAAAAAAACGGTGAGCTGGCTCACACTAACTCAGCTTAGAGGGAACACGGGTCACAACCAACTTACGGTGGCCCTGTGGGGTTTTCCAGGCAAGAGATGAGCAGAAGCGATTTGGCATTGCCTGCCTGGGCTTCCCGTCTGAGTAGCGTTGCGCTGTAGTAAATGATTTGCAAAATTACATGGAGAAATTATCTAGGACTGCGATCTATACAGCTGTGTGCAGCTTGCTGAAACTGGGACCCTTACTATGGAATTTTTGCATCATTTAGTGTGTCGTGTTCAGACGGATGCTTTTCTTCACTTCTGTTTGTAGATTTGTAGTTGGTTTTATAAACCCTAATGCAAGGCTTATTTTACTGTCCCATTGTGGAGTCTATTGACTCACTCTGTGTCATCCACCTTGTCCAAGTGAGAAAGGTATAACTATCAGTAACGCCGATAAATAAGTACTAACCTGAACCAATCCTGCTTAGCTTCTGTGGTCAAACAATCAAACTAACTGTAATATGATTAATGCATTTAGTGGAAACAGTCTTATAAATATTTCATAAGTAGTGTTAACATAGGGACTGCGGTGGCTCAAGTGGTTAAGACACTGAACTGCAGACTGGAAGGTCGGTAGTTCAGCAGTTCGAGGCCCGAGTGCCGCATGACGGAGTGAGCGCCCGTCTCTGGTCCCAACTCCTGCCAACCAAGCAGTTCAAAAGTGAGAAGCTGCAAGTAGATAAATAGGTACCGCTTTGGATGGAAGGTAACAGCCTTCCGTGCACCTCGGCGTTTAGTCATGTTGGCCACATGACCATGGAAACGTCTTCGGACAGCGCTGGCTCTTCGGCTTGGAAACGGAGATGAGCACCACAACCCTAGAGTCGGATTCGGCTGGCTTTCGAGCAAGGGAAAGCTTTACCTTTACTGGAGTTAACATCCTTTTTATAATGGCATAGAAAAAGTTCTGAGGTCAGCTATCCAGGGCTATCCTGGTCAGAGACACATTATATACGCATCTTGTAAAACATACATGCTGTAAAATGGACATGTTATAAAGTTAATCAGAATATTTCTTAAAAACCCAGGGAAGAGAAGACCGTGCCCACTGTCACAGAAGGAAAAAAAAACCTCATTGCCTGTTTTCTTGTGAGCAGATCATTGTATTATCTGAGGGAAGCAGAATTTGGGGTCAGTGGGGGGGGAAGTTTGTGTCTAGCAGACGGGCACCGGGCCTTCCCGGCCTGTGGGTTGCAGCGCTCTCCTCCCGGAACTTTCAGGAATGTTGTTTGTGATGCGCCCAGAATAATTTATTCAGGGCTTCCCGTCCGTCAGGGTAGAGAGGATTCTAAAATGACAGAGAGACGGTAGGAGAGTTCTGACGGGTCCCCGAACGTTCTGTACTTGTGGGCGACTCAAACACTTTGCTTTTATTGGCCTTCCTGTGCAACAGTCTGGGATTTGGCATGGAATTAGAGACAACAGAAAACAAGTTTCAGGCTCTTGGCGCCTGCACGTTTTTTAAAAACACTCCTGGCTGCTAACCGTGGAGAGTTTGGGTATCCTGGGGACCGAGTTCTTTTATGGGAATCATACAGCGCCGATCATATGAATGTACAGTTTTTATCAACTGCAGGGGCTAGCGCTCTGTTTCCATGCCCAGTTCAAAGTTCTCTTCCTTAAAGAACCGTGACAGCTCTAAATATCTTGCCTCCCAAGTGCTTGAAGGGTCTCATGCGCGAAAGCAGCACTTTCAGATATAAGGTTGACAGGTATGTGCGATAAGAGGTGTCCAGTCCCCCCCCCCCCGCATGGTGCCTGCAGGTTATGGGATTCCCCACCCTTTGGAGTGCAGTTGTCGTACGGGTTCACGGACGGGTTTTTAAAAAATCTCTGCTGGCGTCGGAACGTGGTATGAACCGTTGGCTGCCTTCAACTTAGCTCCGGCCGCTTTGGGCTGGTTTTCGTCGCCTCTGGATTTTTGTGGCCGCTTATTCTTTTCAAGGCTTTTATGGTGTCTCTGTGTGCCCAGAGTGGCTGTCTTTTCGTTGTGGGGGGATTGTCGGTGGTTCTGCGCATTCCTGAAAAAATATCAGGAAAGGCAGGATGGAACTAGTCTCAACCAATAAATGAAACGTGGGGTTTCTTTTTTATGTATTTATTTATTTATTTATTGGGATTTTTTCCCCCCGCCCTCCCCGCAAAGCGGGCTCAGGGCGGCTTACAAGGGGCAAAGCCCATATAAAACAAGGTAAAAGCAATAAAAGCATTAATAACAATTAATCACAACAATAGTAAGCCATTGTTTTTCATTGTTTTTCTTATTCTTCTCCTCTCTTCCATATTTATCCTTGCAACACCCCTGGAGACCATAGGCCATAGTGAGAGAAAGAGAGACAGATTAAGAAAAAGGGAGAAATTAGATCACAGCTACCAGTCTTGGCGAGCGGATGTAGTCTCCTTCGTCATGAAGTGAGGCTTACAGGGCGGAACCTGGCCTGAACTTTGTGACTAAATCCCAGACCTTAATTTCCTATATTTTGAAGGATGGACGTGTTCTGTGAACATAAGAGAAGCCAACGTTGGAGACCCTGGAGAGCTGCTGCCAGTCTGAGTAGACAATACCAACCTTGGTGGACCAAGGTTAACATAAGAACATGAGACGCCAATGTTGGATCAGGCCAGTGGCCCGTCCAGTCCAACACTCTGTCACACAGTGCCCCAAAAATACCAGGTGCCATCAGGAGGTCCACCAGTGGGGCCAGGACACCAGAAGCCCTCCCCCTGTTGCCCCCCCCCCCGAAGCACCAAAAAGACAGAGCATCCCTTGCCCCAGACTGAGAGTTCCTATCTATACCTTGTGGCTAATAGCCACTGATGGACCTCTGCTCCATATGGTTATCCAATTCCCTCTTGAAGCCGTCCATGCTTTTAGCCGCTGCCACCTCCTGCGGCAGTGAATTCCACGTGTTGATCACTCTTTGGGTGAAGAAGGACTTCCTAATATCTGTTCTAACCCGACTTCTCAGCAATTTCATGGAGAGCCCACGAGTTCTTGCATTGTGAGAAAGGGAGAAAAGGACTTCTTTCTCAACCTGCTCTATCCCAGGCATAATCTTATAAACCTTGACCATGTCACCCCCTCAGCCGTTCTGTGCTTGTGGAGTCACACTAAATTATCTTATCTGCTATGTTCAGGATTCAAGAAACTGATTTCCTTTGCTAATATTTGTTTGGTGCAAAAGCTGTTTGCAGGAGATGGATTTTGATTCTGTGTGTAACGGAAACGTGATGGTTACAGATGCGTAGCCGTTCAGGAGTTGCGTTTTCGCCCTTATCTCCGGAAGGAGACCCGTTTGCTTCCTTGGAGGTGTCAGACCTTGTCTTCAGAATCCCAGCGGTTTTGAAAGGATCCTTGTCTTTTGTTGTTACAGAGGCTGGAGCCTGGAATGATCTCAGCAAGTCAGGATTGTTTGCTTTTAGGAAGGACTTCCTTGCCAAAGGGTGCCTGGCTTTGTTTTGAATTTTAGTGGCGTTTGGCAGCTTCACTTCCTACGATTCTGGTCAAGCTGGTTCTTTCACCCTGGATTTTTAGCATCCATTCTCTGGATCGAAAAGTCAGTGGGTTCATCTTCAGCTGCCCCCCTTTTCTCTGTTCTGGAGTGGCCAGAGAGCTAGCCGACTATGGGGCTGTTTGTGTAACATACCCGATGCCCCAAAAAGAATGACCGTGTAGACACCAGACTCATGCAGAAGAAGAAGAGATTGGATTTATCCCCCGCCCTTTCCTACCCAAAGGAGTCTCAGAGGGGCTTACAAACGCCTTTCCCTTCCCCTCCCCACAACAGACACCCTGTGAGGTAGGGGGGGCTGAGAGAGCTCTGACAGAAACGGCTCTTTTTCAAGGACAGCTCTTATCAGAACTACGGCTTGGCCACGGGCATCCAGCCAGGTGCAAGTGGAGGGAGAAGAAGAAGAAGAGATTGGATTTATCCCCCGCCCTTTCCTACCCAAAGGAGTCTCAGAGGGGCTTACAAACGCCTTTCCCTTCCCCTCCCCACAACAGACACCCTGTGAGGTAGGGGGGGCTGAGAGAGCTCTGACAGAAACGGCTCTTTTTCAAGGACAGCTCTTATCAGAACTACGGCTTGGCCACGGGCATCCAGCCAGGTGCAAGTGGAGGGAGAAGAAGAAGAAGAGATTGGATTTATCCCCCGCCCTTTCCTACCCAAAGGAGTCTCAGAGGGGCTTACAAACGCCTTTCCCTTCCCCTCCCCACAACAGACACCCTGTGAGGTAGGGGGGGCTGAGAGAGCTCTGACAGAAACGGCTCTTTTTCAAGGACAGCTCTTATCAGAACTACGGCTTGCCCACGGTCATCCAGCCAAGTGCAAGCGGAGGAGTGGGGAATCCAACCTGGTTCTCCCAGATTAGAGTCCGCACACTTAACCACTACACCAAACGGGCTCTACACCAAACTGGCAGATCTGCACACTAGACTGAGGCAACGGCTTATGGAGCCAGTGTGGCGTAGTGGTGGCCTAGTATTTGGGAGACCCGCCCACGGAAGCCCACTGGGTGGACCTTGGGCCAGTCACGCTCTCTGAGCCTAACCTACCTC
The DNA here is from genome assembly GCF_001447785.1 of Gekko japonicus. NCBI lineage: Eukaryota > Metazoa > Chordata > Lepidosauria > Squamata > Gekkonidae > Gekko > Gekko japonicus. Next base: position 35,550 of record NW_015175358.1, on the reverse strand, counting down.
ACAGGGTTGTTGTGCAGATAAAATGGAGGACAGGAGACTGATGTAAGCCGCTTTGGGTCCCCATTGGAGGAAAAGGTGGGGTATAAATGAATTAATTCAAATAATAAAATAGAACATTGCCCTAGCAGAGAAGGAGGAGGAAGAGGAGGAGGAGATTGGATTTATACCCCACCCTTCACTACCCGAAGGACTCTCAGAGTGGCTTACAAACTCCTTTCCCTTCCCCTCCCCACAACAGACACCCTGGGAGGTAGGTGAGGCTGAGAGAGCTCTTTTGAGAACTGCCCTTGCGAGAACAGCTCTGAGAGAACTTGTGACTGACCCAAGGACACCCAGCTGGCTGCATGTGGAGAAGTGGGGAATCAAACCCAGTTCTCCCAGATTAGAGTCCGCGCTCCTGACCACTACACCAAACTGGCTCCTGACCACTACACCAAACTGACGGTGTGCTGTTGGAAAGGTTCCAGTGACAGATTTGGAGTCAGTCTCAAGATCCAAATACTCCGGTGTGTTTGCATGCATTGTTAAATTGCATTTGCACCAAAAAAACATGCATTGGTCGTCAGGTTCTCTACCGTGAGGAGGGAGGGTTTGTGATGGCGGTCACCTATGAGAGATGCAGCCAGTCTGAGCAGTTGTGAGCGGCTGGGATTTTCAGTGACTCGGTCGTCGGTCCTTCTGGTCTCAAGATAGAATTGTGCAGAGCAGATTAGAGTCCCATATTTAGCTCTCAGGTTGTTCCAGCGGCCCTGCATTCCCTACCGCCTTATCCCTCTGGTGGAAAAAGCAAGAGTTTGAATCGGTAACTTGGGAGTTGTCTGTCTAGCTGTCTAGAATCCTTGCACTGAATTCTGTTACAGCACACTTGTTTCTGTGCACAGGGATACACTGAATTCAGCCTTGGAAAAAGACATCATGAGGTTGGAGTGAAAACTGTGTGTTAAAGAATAAGAATATAAGAAGACCACCGCTGGATCAGACCAGTGGTCCATCTAGTCCAGCATCCTGTCTCAGACAATGGCCAACCACTTCCTCTGGAGGGCCAACAACAGGGCAGAGAGGCCAAGGTCTTCACAAGAACGTCAGAAGAGCCCTGCTGGATCAGATCAGTGAGGGTCCATCTAGGCCAGCATCCTATCTCACACAATGGCCAACCACTTCCTCTGGAGGGCCAGCAACAGGGCATGGAGGCCAAGGTCTTCACAAGAACGTCAGAAGAGCCCTGCTGGATCAGACCAGTGGTCCATCTAGTCCAGCATCCTGTCTCACACAGGGGCCAACCACTTCCTCTGGAGGGCCAACAACAGGGCATGGAGGCCGAGGTCTTCACAAGAACATCAGAAGAGCCCTGCTGGATCAGACCAGTGGTCCATCTAGTCCAGCATCCTGTCTCACACAGTGGCCAATTAGTTCCTCTGGAGGGCCAATAAGAAGGCAGAGTGGCCGAGGCCTTCGTAAGACCATCAGAAGAGCCCTGCTGGATCAGACCAGTGGTCCATCTAGTCCAGCATCCTGTCTCACACAGTAGCCAACCAGTTCCTCTGGAAGGCCAACCACAGGGCATGGAGGCCGAGGCCTTCATAAGAACCTCAGAAGAGCCCTGCTTAATCAGACCAGTGGTCCATGTAGTCCAGCACCCTGTCTCACATAGTGGGCAACCAGTATCTCTGGAGGGCCAACAACAGGGCATAGAGGCCGAGGCCTTCATATGAACATCAGAAGAGCCCTGCTGGATCAGACCAGTGGTCCACCTAGTCCAGCACCCTGTCTCCCTCAGTGGCCAACCAGTTCCTCCAGAAGGCCAACCACAGGGCACAGAGTCCGAGGCCTTCCCCTGACGTTGCCTCCTGGCTCTGGGATTCAGAGGTTGACTTCCTCCGGACGGAGGTTTCACCTCAGTCACGATGGCGAGTAGCCACTGATAGACCTTTCTTCCAGGAATCTGTCTAATCCCCTTTTACAGCTGTCAGTTCCTGTGGCCATCACTGCATCCTCTGGCAGCGAATTCCCCATTTTAATCACCCGTGTGAAGACGTATTTCCTTTTGTGTATCCTGAAAGAACTGCCCTTCAGCTTCATCTGATGGGCCCTCTCATCATTGTCTTTCTCAGTATTCATCTGGTGTGTTTATTTACCCTTCTGCCCTTGCTTTTGAAGTGTTTTACGATTCAGAGTTCACCCACAGTCTGAGACACATAACACAAAAGGGAGTGAAGGCCAAAAGGGAAGAGGGGAAAACGGCAAATTCAGGCTCTGGCTCTTAGATTTTCTGTTTTCTAAAGTGACACCTGAAACTCCGTGATATGGAGTCATAACCTATTGAAAACAGATCAGCCAATATCATAATGCTCTTTAGCTTGGAGAAATGACGACTGAGGGGTGACATGATTGAGGTTTATAAGATTATGCATGGGAAAGAGCAGGTAGAGAAAGAGGTACTTTTCTCCCTTTCTCACAATACAAGAACTCGTGGGCACTCCATGAAACTGCAGAGCGTTCGGGTTAGAACGGATAAAAGGAAGTACTTCTTCACCCAAAGAGTGATTAACACTTGGAATTCACTGCCACAGGAAGTGGTGGGTGCTACAAGCATGGACGGCTTCAAGAGGGAATTAGATAAGCATATGGAGCAGAGGTCCATCAGTGGCTATTAGCCACAAGGTATAGATAGGGGCTCTGGGGCAAGTGATGCTCTGTCTTCTTGGTGCTTGGGGGGGGGGGTCAACAGTGGGAGGGCTTCTAGTGTCCTGGCCCCACTGGTGGACCTCCTGATGGTCCCTGGTATTTCTGGCCACTGTGTGACAGAGTGTTGGACTGGATGGGCCACTGGCCTGATCCAACATTGGCGTCTCTTATGTTCTCATGTTAACCTTGGTCCACCAAGGTTGGTATTGTCTACTCAGACTGGCAGCAGCTCTCCAGGGTCCCAGGCTGAGGTCTTTCACATTACCCACTGCCTGGGCTTTTGTTTAACTTATGTTTCCAAGCGGAGGCTGGACGACCATCTTTCGGGTATGTCGAAGGGCTATCTTTCAGCTATGCTCCTGCAGAGTGCAGGGGGATCGACTAGATGACCTGCAGGGGCCCTTCCAACTCTAACATTCTATGATAGAGATGCTTAGAATTGAACCTGTAACCTTTGCAAAGCAACCAGATGCTCCACCTTCGAGCCGTGGCCCCTCCCCAAAAACACATGAACATACATGAAGCTGCTTTATACTAAATCCAACCCTTGGTTCTTCAAGGTCGCTATTGTCTACTCAGACTGGCAGCAGCTGTCCAGCGTCTCAGGCTTTCACATCATCTACTGCCTGATCCTTTTAAACTGGAGATGACGGGGATTGAACCTGGGACCTTCTGCACGCAACGCAGAGGCTCTGCCACTGAGCCACGGCCCATCCCGAGCTGGGGCAGCCAGTGTGTTCTTCCAAATGGGAAAATAGAGCCCTCAAAATGAGGAGTTATGTGATTTTTAGGAACTGAGAGATTAGAATAATACAACAATGTCTCTTTTATTTGACCGTGGGCTTCTTAACACACCCGGCATGTAACGTTTTTAGTTTTTCTTCCTCTCATGTCCTTCAATAAGGGGCGAATGTTTCTCAGGAGTATGACCACACTGTGTTCTAAATCTTCTCGGGGCGTGGGGTGCATTTTTGTGCGGCGTCTCCTTCAACAAAGGGCATCACAGTGTTTGCAGTTATTTAGATGGGTATCTGAGAGCCAGTTTGGTGTCATGGTTAGGAGCGCGGACTCTAATCTGGGAGAACCGGGTTTGATTTCCCACACTTCCACAGGCAGCTGCTGGTGTGACCTTGGGTCAGTCACAAGTTCTCTCAGAGCTGTTCTCTCATGGGCAGTCCTTGAAAGAGCTCTCTCGGCCCCACCCACCTCACAGGGTGTCTGTTGTGGGGAGGGGAAGGAAAAGGAGATTGTGAGCCACTCTGAGACTCCTTCCGTAATGAAGGGCGGGGTGTAAATCCAATCTCTTCTTCTGTCTTCGTCTTCTGAAGAAATGTGCCTGCACATGAAAGCTTTATCCCCAGAATTAATCTTTGTTATTCTTAAAGATGCCTGTGGACTCAGACTTTGTTCTTTCACAGTGATTTGCAGTTTTTGAAGGGTCTGTTGTACCACCCCCCAACTTTTTCTTTGCTGTCTCTATTTTTTTAAATTTACTTCTTTTTAATATCTTGCCCTTTTCCCCAGTGTGGACCCAAAGTGGCTTCCATTGTTCTCCCTTCCTCTGTTTTATCCTCACAACAACCTTGTGAGGTAGGTGAGTCGGAGAGCATGTGACTGGCCCTGGGTCACCCAGCAAGCTTCCGTGGCAGAGTCTAATAAGCAGTGCAATAGGGCTAAGATTACAAAGGCTAAAAACAGCGCAAAACAGTCCCAGACATGATGTGTCGAGTGATGAAGGAACTGGAAGACTCAGAAGTAGAAAACAAGGCCATAAAAGTGAGTTAATACATACAATGAATAGGTAATACATACAACGAATAGGTAATACAACTTCCTGAACCGTTCCACTATTGTACGAACCTAGTGGTGTAGTGGTTAAGTGCGCGGACTCTAATCTGAGAGAACGGGTTTGATTCCCCACTCCTCCACTTGCAGCTGCTGGTATAACCTTGGGCAAGCCATAGTCCTGGCACAGCTGTTCTTGAAAAAGAGCAGTTTCTGTCAAGAGCTCTCTCAGCCCCGCCTACCTCACAGGGTGTCTGTTGTGGGGAGGGGAAGGGAAGGAAAAGGAGTTTGTAAACCGCTCTGAGATTCCTTTGGGTAGTGAAGGGCGGGGTATAAATCCAATCTCCTCTTCTTCTTATGGGAGGTGCTCTGGCTCAGTGGCAGAAAGTCCTGGCATGCAGAAAGTCCCTGGTTCAATCACTGGCATCAGGTATTGGACCAGGGAGTAGGTGATGGGAAAGACGTCTGCCTGAGAGCTGCCGCCAGTCTGAGTAGACAACACTGACCTTGATGGACTGAGGGTCTGACTCAGTAGAAGGCAATGTGCTGTCCTAGCAGAGTTTAGAATAGTAAACAGCAAGCCGTACTGTATCTTTAATTATATAAAGGATTGTGGGAAATGTAGTTTCAGTAACGTAGTTTCAGCTGGCCCTTCTGATTGGTATATACAGCCTCCCATTCCTTTGATACATTTACCCGGGAGAAACTGTTCATAGCTCTCCTCTTCTTAGTTTGTTTGTGATTCTCTTGGCTAGCAGACGGGAGAGATTCAGCTCCTTTTACCGCATGAATCACTCAAAGGACTCAGGACTTTAAGGCTCCTAACAGCTAATGAAAAGGAAATGTGAGTAAAACTGAACCTTTGGACCCTTGAGAGTTGAATAAAGTTGGTTCCAGATGAGTGAAGTCTGTGTGTTAAAAACTTGGCCGTTCTTAAGAGCCAGCTCCGGCTGCCGGGAACAGCATAGGCAGTTTGATGTATATTTGCAGAGGGGCCGTGGCTCAGTGGCGGAGCCTCTGCTTGGCATGCAGAAGGTCCCGGGTTCAATCCCCAGCAGCTTCAGCTAAAATGACCAGGCAGTAGGTGATGGGAAAGACCTTATCCTGAGACCTGGAGAGCTGTAAAGAGGGGCCTTGGCTCAGTGGAAGAGCCTCTGCCTGGCATGCAAATAAAATATTTTAAGACAAGGTGTTCAAATATTTTCCAAATCATTTATTTTATATCAGATTGATCTAATTTCTGTGCACTGAGGACAAGCAAGTCCTAGGTTACCAACTGAACTCTCCAATGCAAGAGCAAGATGCATTTCTTCCTTTAGGAGGTGCTATTGTCAGAAGAAAATAAAAAGGTTTCAGTTTTGTTTTTGCATGTGGGTGGGTATTCTGTTTGCAATAATTGTTTGGCTACACTATATTTTTAATATGCTAGTTGTGATAATTTCATGCCAAGTAAAAATGTCCAGTCATCTTTTATGTTCCTAAAGTAACAGAATGACTTTCAATCTAGAAAAGACAAAAGAAATGCTAATGTAGCATTTTTTTCAATTTTTCCAAAAATTTCCATTTTTTAATTTTTATTTATTTATTTATATTTCGATTTCTATACCGCTCATAACCCCTAATGGGTCTCAGAGCGGCTTACAATGACTACTAGTCATTTTCCCCCAGAAAAAAATGTTTTTTTTTCCCGAGCTTCAAAATTTCCGGAAATTTTACATCTCTACCCTGCACCCATGTCATTGGGTGCCCATTTTACCCATGGGTCGTTTCCCAACCTGATTTGAAGAATTAACGACTGGATGCGCTTCCACCTGCTGCTGGGCTCCCTCCGTGGTGCCTCCGGATGCCTGCTATGCGTGTGGGTGGCCGAAGGATAGTTCCTGTTTTTTTGGAGCGCAGCTGTTTCTCTGGGGAGGGCCAGCTGTTGTGCAGATGTGCCCCAAAGCGCCTCCTTTTTGTCTCCTGCTCTTCCTCCCTTTGTCTGCCTTCTGCTTTGTGGGCCGTGGGTGGGCGCATGCTGCTGCTGCTGCTGCTCAGAGCAGGGAGTCAGATTCCCTGGTGTGTGAGGAGAAGAAGAGAAGAGATTGAATTTATACCGCACCCTTCACTTCCCAAAGGAGTCTCAGAGGGGCTTACAAACTCTTTTCCCTTCCCCTCCCCACAACAGACACCCTGTGAGGTAGGTGCGGCTGAGAGAGCTCTGACAGAAACTGCTCTTTTTCAAGGACAGCTGTGCCAGAACTATGGCTTGCCCAAGGTCATCCAGCAGGTGTCTAATCCAGATTAGAGTCCGCGCACTTAACCACGACACCAAACTGGCTTCAGAACTGGGGGGGGGGGGTTCAGCCATTCCCGTGTGTGACTGATGAGGGGACAGTCCTTTCCATGTTGGGGTCTTAATTGTTTGCCTGGCTTCTTGGGTGTGGAACCACCAGACTCGGCCATCAGTGATGGGGAAGGTCCTTGGATGGGACCACCAGTTCAGTGTTCCCTCTAAGCTGAGTGAGAGTGATGATCTGGGGCAGTGATGATCTGGCCCCACTGGTGGACCTCCTGATGGCCCCTGGTATTTCTGGCCACTGTGTGACCCAGAGAGTGTTGGACTGGATGGGCCATTGGCCTGATCCAGCATTGGCTTTTCTTATGTCTGTGGCAGTGATGCTCTGCATTCTTGGTACTTGGGGGGGCAAGAGTGGGAAGGCTTTTGGAGTTCCAGCCTTGCTGGTGGACCTCCAGGTAGCACCTGGTTGTCGGCCACTGTGTGACACAGAGTGTGGGACTGGATGGGCCACTGGCCTGACCCAACACGGCTTCTTTTATGCTCCTATGTCTGGGGCAGTGATGCTCTGTCTTCTTGGTGCTTGGGGGGAGCAACAGTGGGAGGGCCTCTGGAGTTCTGGCTTTGCTGGTGGACCTCCTGGTGGCCCCTGGTATTTTTGGCCACTGTGTGACACAGTGTTGGACTGGATGGGCCATTGGCCTGACGCAACATGGCTTTTCTTATGTTCTTATGTTAGCCATGGCAGCCATTTTCTGGCTGACTCTGCCTTTTGTCTCAGCTGTTTTTTGGCAGCCGTTTTGTGTCTGCCCCCACCTTGCCGTGTCGGACTCCCAAAGGTACCTGCAGGCTTTAAAAGGCTGGGGACCCCCGGGTTAGAGTCCCAGACTGGGAAAGCCAGGTTTGAATTCCTATTCCGCCAAGGAAGCTTGCTGGATGACCTTGGGCCTGCCACGTCATCTCAGCCTAACCTACCTCACAGGGCTGTTGTGAGGCCCCCTCCCCATACACAACATGTCGCTGGAAGACTAGTCCTGGAGAGCAGGCTCTTTTTTAAAGAAACAAGTCCAGTGTTCAGCCATGATCTTGTCTCTAAGGAGACTTTTGCTTCGGATGAGCCGGTGGCCTTCCTCCGTCTAAATCCCTGCTAAGTCGGCTCAGGCTGGCCTCCGTTCTTGGCCGCGGCTGGCCGGGTCAGCTAAGCAAGATCTCAGCTTGGCCTGGATGTCTTAAAGGGAAACGAGCAGCCATGAAGATAATTGGCCTCCGTGGGGTTAGCCCCAGTGTTCCCTCTAAGCTGAGTTAGTGTGAGCTGGCTCACAATTTTTTAGCCTCCAGCTCACAGATTTTTGTCTTAGCTCAGGAAGGATGGCTCTAGAGCAAACTAATTTATGCAGTAGCCGAATTGCTTGCTCACATCTTTAATGCCAGCAGCTCACAAAGTAGGATTTTTGCTCACAAGACTCCACAGCTTAGAGGGAGCATTGGTTAGCCCTCTAAGGCTGGTCCCCGTGCGTACCAAGCCAAGCGTCTCCCTCGGTTGGGTGGAGGTACATTGGCCTGGGGTGGGGGGGACGCCTTCCCCCCCCTTATCATGACGCAGGCTCTGTCCTCATTCTTTCCAGCTCATCCTTCGTTCTTCTAATGGATGTGGTGAAGGCCACAGGGATAGACGGCTTCTAAAAGGGGATTCGACAGGTTCATGAAGGAGGGGTCTGTCAGTGGCTACTACTGTTGTACCCACCGCTTATGAAACACTTTATACTCTGCCACTGACTTAACAGTCAGTCTAACTTAGTAGGTGCACTTAACACTTCCATGGTGCATATGTTAAGTGCCTTTGATGATTCTAATCACAGTAACTGAAATCCATCATCATGAACATATATTCAGATATTCACTTTGGTTCATTGCTTAAATGCATTCTGGGTAAAATACTAAATGCTGACAGGCAATCCTACTGCTTGTGGCCTTGCTTGTTCTTGCCAACTATAACTGTGCATATTCCTGATGTCATTTAGCCTACGGTAGATGAAGAACACACACCACTATGTACCCATATCTGCTACATTAGATACTTTTAGAGTATTTCATAGTCTGGGAAGAAGAAGGCCCATTGTTCAACTGAAGGAGGTACATTTTTGCCTGAGGAAATCCAACCCACAGGTTGGAGCCCAATCAGAATGGTGGGACAGATATATGACAAAGTTTGATGGAACCAATAATTATGATTTATTTCTAACTGTCATAGGGGGTATAAAACTTTATGTCTCCCATTATAACCTTGGGGAAGAGCTAAACTTTAAAGGAACACTTCCCTTTAAACATTTAGGCCGAAAATGGCCTCTGTGAGATCCCGAACTCGTCTAAACGCTAAAACTAGGCACCGTTCAAACATTGTTTTTAATAACGCGGTTTCGAGCGGGGAGGGGGTTCAAACCGGAAGTGGCTCGACACCGAAGGAGCGATCAGATGTCAGAAAAGCGCGGCTGAAACCGGAGAATCAGAAAAACACCACTTGGGGACCTGGTATCAAAATACTCCGGGTTAAAGTGGTTTCGAGCTGGAAAGCGACGGCTGGGGACGGGAGGCAGGTACTGACCGTGTGATCGCACAGATAAAATACGTTTCTGAGGCGGGCCGAAAGCGGACTAAACGGCCCGTCTGAACGAACCCTCGGAGGCACTAATCCTCTGAATCCCAGAGCCAGGAGGCAACATTGGGGGAAGGCTTCGGCCTCTGTGCCCTGTTGTTGGCCACTGTACGAGACAAGATGCTGGACTAGATGGGCCACTGGTCTGATCCGGCAGGGCCCTCCTGATGTTCTTACCAGAGGAAGGCCTTGGCCTCTCTGCCCTGTTGTTGGCCCTCCAGGGGAACTGGCTGGCACCTGTGTGAGACAGGAGGGTGGACTAGATGGACCACTGGCCTGATCCAGAAAAGCTCTTCTGATGTTCTTATGAAGGCCTCGGCCTCTCTGCCCTGTTGTTGGCCCTCCAGAGGAACTGCTTGGCCACTGTGTGAGACAGGAGGCTGGACTGGATGGACCCTCACCCTCACTGGTCTGATCCAGCAGGGCTCTTCTGATGTTCTTACGAAGGCCTCGGCCTCTCTGCCCTGTTGTTGGCCCTCCAGGGGAACTGGCTGGCGTCTGTGTGAGACAGGAGGGTGCACTAGATGGACCCCCACTGGTCTGATCCTGCAGGGCTCCTCTGATGTTCTTATGAAGGCCTCGGCCTCTATGCCCTGCTATTGGCCCTCTGGAGGAACTGGCTGGCCCCTGCGTGAGACAGGATGCTGGACTAGATGGGCGCTCCAGAGGAACTGGTTGTCAATAGAGTGAGACAGGAGGCTGGACTAAATGGACCACTAGTCTGTTCCAGCAGGGCTCCTCTTCCAACGTTCTTATGATTCTACAGGTTTTCCTGGGTTAGACATTCACCCATGGAGACAGCTGCACCAGCTCCATCTCTGTTGTCCTGCAAGTGATAAAAACACATGACTTTAAAGGGTTGCCAACTGCCTGGAGATAAAGGATGACCTGTCCCTTTAACAGTCAGGTGGAGATCCGGTTTGGTGTAGTGGTTAAGTGTGCAGACTCTAATCTGGGAGAACCGGGTTTGATTCCCCACGCCTCCACAGGCAGGCACTGGTGTGACCTTGGGTCAGTCACAACTTCTCTCAGAGCTGTTCTCTCGCAAACAGTCCTCCAAAGAGCTCTCTCAGCCCCACCTCCCTCACAGGGTGTCTGTTGTGGGGAGGGGAAGGGAAAGGAGGTTGAAAGCCGCTCTGAGACTTCACAAGTGAAGGGTGGGGTATACATCCAATCTCCTCCTCCACTTTGAATCCCAGCTGGGGGAGAAAATTGGGATGTAAATAAATAAATGCTTGAAGGCAAATGCATCTTGGACCAGCCTAATCTGATCTACCTTGCAGGGTAGTTGTGACGGTAAAATGCAGGAGGGGAGAGTCAGTTTTACTCTCCTGACCTCTTTAGAGGAAAAACTGGATTTATAAATGTGAGAAATCACCTTGCCTAACAAAGGCTTCTGCAGTTGAAGGTCGAATCCCTTCCCCTGCTCTGTTCTTTGAAGGCATGTTTCTGGGATGAAGTGGAGATTGCCTCTGTGGGGAAGTGTGGGATATCTCCCTTATAAATAAAAGCCAAATGGTGGTGGCACTTCTCTAGAACATTCCACACGCTCCAAAATCAGTTTGCTCTCTGATCTGTCACTCAGAGGATCTCCCTATCCACTGGCTGCTTTGCCCGAGTCCTGCCTTCAGCATTCTAAACAGTTTGCTCTTCCTCTCCCCCCCCCCCACAGCCAGTCAGAACACAGAGGTTATTTGCATATGCAGCCTCATTGGCCTCTGCCTCGGAACACAGAGGTCGTTTGCATATGCGACTTGATTGGCTTTTGCCTCTAACATTCTAAACAGTTTGCTCTTCTGAGGTAAAATGTGTCCAATCTCCAGGTGAGGGCTGGAGATCCCTCAGAATTACAACTGCTTTCCAGACGGCAGAGATCAGTTCCCCTGGAGAAAATGGTGGGCTCTGTGTCCTTATATGCTGCTGAGGTGGCCCCCGTATGACAGCCAATGTGACGTAGCAGTCAGGGCTTCAGAGCACAAGAGAGGCTGCAGGTGTGTGGGGGGGTGGAAAGCTGAAGAGTGAGGGGGAAATAAAGGTAGGTTGATGATTGGCTGGGAAGGAGATAGGGTTGTCAACTCCAGGTGGAAAATTCCTGGAGATCTGAGGGATGGAGCCTGGAGAGGGTGAGGTTTCAGGAGGCGTGGGACCTCGGACAGGTACAAAGCCATAGACTCCACCCTCAAAACCAACCATTCCCTTCTGGGGAACCATAGTTGCCAATCTCCAGGTGAGGGCTGGAGATCACTCAAAATTACAACTGTTCTTTAGGGTAGCAGAGATCAGTTCCTCTGGAGAAAATGGTGGACTCAGTGTCATTATACCCTGCTGAGGTCGCCACAGCAAATTGACACTGAGCATCCAAGGCCGCCCAGAGCCTCTTTCTAGAGGCCACTGTATTTATTTCCACAACGGGCCTTTTTCCTAGTAAATTTAATAAATAAATTGTCCTGTCCGCTGTTGGGGATTGCCTGGAGCTGGAGGTGTTGGCACGTATTACCTGCAGAGATCGTTATGAGATCTTTAGCTCGCCAAATTTAAATAATTTGAACACGTGCTGAGGTTGCAGAAGTCCGCTTTGGAACCAGCCAGATGTGCAGTGATTGCAGCGGAGATTAACAGGAGTCTCGTGTCACCTTGAAGTCTGATCAGGTTTTGTTTCGCGTCACAGAGACTCATGCTAGAATAGCTGACTTGTCAGTCTTCGAGACTACAGTTTACTTTTGCTGCGACGAACCATTGCTTCTCGGCTGTCCGTGGCCTGAAGCCCAAGGCCTTGGGAAAGGGGCTGTGGCTCAGTGTTGGAATCTCTGCTTGGCATGCAGGAGGTCCCAGGTTCGATCCCCCGGCATCTCCAGTTAAAAGGACCAGGCAGGAGGTGATGGGGAAGACCCTTTTCTGCCTGAGACCCTGGACAGCTGCTGCCAGTCTGCGTAGACCCAGACTGACCTCGATGGACCAGTGACCAGCAACCGTGGACTTCCTTGGTGGTCTCCCATCCAAGGACTAACCAGGGCCGACCCTGCTTAGCTTCCGAAACAAGGCAAGCCCGGGCCATCCAGGTCCGGCCCCTGATGGTTTTGCACCCCACGTTCTGTAGGCCCCTTTCCTTTTCTTTGTGTCGATGTGGGAGAATTGGAACCTGGCGTGGGATTAGAGGAAAGGGTGGGTCTCTCTAGTCAGAAGTTGTGCGGGGTGGTCCTTCCTTCCTTCCTTCCTTCCTTCCTTCCTTCCTTCCTTCCTACCTACCTACCTACCTACCTACCTGAGGGACCGACTTTCCCCATATGTTCCCCAAAAGGCACTACGGTCGGGAAGTCATCTCTTGGAAATTCCAAGCCCCAGGGACATTAAATTTGCAGTGACCAGAGCCAGGGCATTTGCAGTGACCAGAGCCAGGGCATTCTCGGTGGCGGCTCCTACCTGGTGGAAGGAGCTCCCGGAGGAGATCCGGGCCCTGCGGGATATTTCTCAGTTCCGCAGGGCCTGCAAGACGGAGCTCTTCCGCCAGGCTTTTGAGTAGGAGCCGCCGCCACCACTACTCCATCATTGCTATCTATGCACCATCGCATCATCACCACCACTATCTGGTCCCTTCGGGGTGCGAGGTGACCTGGCAGGAGGAGGGATGACAGACTATGGGAATGTTACCGTTGGGATGAAGATCTACCCCATCTTGTGACAAATGGGATGAAGATCTACCCCATCTTGTGACAAATGGAGCACTGATATTTTGTTATTGTACTTTATTGTTTTATGCTCTGTTGTTTTTATTTGTTTTAATCTTGGCACTCTGTGCCTCTTGTTAGCCGCCCTGAGCCTTCGGGGTAGGGTGGGATATAAATTTAAAGATAAATAAATAAATAAATAAATGATACAGGATCTTTCTTTCTTTCTCTCTCTCTCTCTCTCTCTCTCTCTCTCTCTCTCTCTCTCTCTCTCTTTCTTTCTTTCTTTCTGTGTAGTGGTTAAGTGCGCAAACTCTAATCTGGGAGAACCGGGTTTGATTCCCCACCCCTCCACTTGCACCTGGCTGGATGACCTTGGGCAAGCCGTAGTTCTGATAAGAGCTGTTCTTGAAAAAAAGAGCAGTTTCTGTCAAGAGCTCTTTCAGCTCCACCTACCTCCCAGGGTGTCTGTTGTGGGGAGGGGAAGGGGAAGGAGTTTGTAAGCTGCTCTGAGACGCCGAGTGAAGGACGGGGTATAAATCCAATCTTCTTCCTCCTCCTCCTCCTCCTCCTCCTCCTCCTCTTCTTTCTAACTGTAAGAGTGGTTGAGTGGTTGAGCAGTGGAACAGTCTGCCTCAGGAGGTGATGGATGCTCCTTCGCTGGACGTTTTCAAGCAGAGGCTGGTCAACCATCTTTTGGGTATGTTGCAGGGCTATCTTTCAGCTATGCTCCTGCAGAGCACAGGGGGTTGGACTAGATGACCTGCAAGGTCCCTTCCAACTCTAATATCCTGTGATTCTTCTTCTTCCTCCAACTTTTTTACTAAGAAATTGTAAAAATAACAATGAAAGGAACATAACAGCTTGCAAACATTGAATTATTACAAATAAGTGTGAACTTATCTAAATTAATCATTCGCATATGGTATATTGTGTAAACATAGTACTCAACCGTACAAGACTGAATAGAAAATTCTAGTAAACAAATCAGCTAACAGTGCTCATAGTTTAGTCAGCTTGAAAAAGGGATTGGTGATTGGATTTAAAGATCTAAAACGTACTCTGTCTATATTCCTAGATTGTCTTAAAGCTCATAAGATTATAGGTAAAGGTTCCCTTGCTCGAAAGCTAGTCGAATCCGACTCTAGGGTTGCGGTGCTCATCTCCGTTTCCAAGCCGAAGAGCCAGCGCTGTTCGAAGACCTTTCCTTTTTTTTTAATTTGAAACCCCTAAGAGGGTAATTTTATTAGTTTTTTAATAGACTACATAACTACAACAGAAAATATAGGAAGGGGAACTACAACTAGGGATAAAGAAAAGATACCCACACTAACTAAAAACCCAAGAGTAGGAGATCATTTCCGTGTTAATCTACATGTTAGTCAATACGTGTTAGTATAACAGTATACTTGTGAGTTATTTTTAACTACTGCTTCAATGTTAATAATTTTAATATTTTGAGAACACTTCTTGAGCATCTTCTTATTTTCATAGGGCTATTTTCAGAGTCCTTCTGCCCTTACTTCTGTCTTCTTTCTCTGAAATCATACACCGTTTTGCATGCTCCCGCACCCGCTTCCTCCCCAGAGTCCTCCCCCGTTCCAGAGGTAGCAGAGTCACTCGATTTTGTTTCTTCATCTTTGAGTTCTGCTTCTGGCCCCAGCTGTCGTCTCAAAAATTCCTTTGCTTTAAAGATGGAGTCTATCTTCTCTCTTTTATCATTTATTTTAAAGAAGACGTTTCCGTGGTCACGTGGCCGGCATGACTAAACGCCAAGGCGCATGGAACGCTGTTCCCTTCCCACCAAAGTGGTCCCTATTTATCTACTTGCAATTTCTTGCTTCCGAACTGCTAGGTTGGCAGGAGCCGGGGCCAGAGACGGGAGCTCACTCCGTCATGCGGCACACTCGGGTCTCGAACTGCCAAACTACCGACCTTCCACAGCCTGCAGTTCAGCGTCTTAACCCCTTGATCCACCGCAGCTCCCATAAGATTATACAATAATTAAAAATGCAGCCAAGAGTGGTAGGATGTCTAAGATGGGAGAATGTCCTTTTCTGACATGTATTGGAGAACACGCGGCCATGTGGCCATAAAGCGTGGAGAAGGTGAAGATGGCTGTGTGACGCTCGTGAGTTCGGCTAAAATGAACTAATCCCAGATTTTCTCATGCCAGAGATGAATAGTTGGAGGGGATGGAGATTTCCATTGTGAGGCAATTGCAAGTCTTGGGCCTGGATGGGAGTTTCTGTGCGCACTCTGGGACAGGCCGTCCTAAAATGTTCCCAAGCGATAGGGCTGGCCAGAGAGCGAGAAGGCGGTGGGAAACCCACCCTCCCACAGGTCCTGGCCGCTTCGAGACCTCTTGTAATCTTTGCCACCCAAGGGCGGGCATCGCATCACCCTTAGCTAGAAGGCGCCCCTTTCATTACCGGCCAAGGAGAGGCCCGGGTGCCCACTTGGAGAGACAGCCAGGGCACGGTCAAGACAGGCTCGTGTGTCACGTGCCATGAAGTTGCTTCCAACTTACGGTGACCCTATGAATGAACGACCTTCAAAAACTCTTTATTGTTTACAGCCAGCTCAGGTCTTGCAAACTGTGGGCCGTGGCTTCCTTTAGAAGAAGAAGAGACTGGATTTATAGCCCGCCCTTCAGTACCCGAAGGAGTCTCAGAGCGGCTTAACCTTCCTTTCCCTTCCCCTCCCTACGACAGACACCCTGTGAGGCAAGTGGGGCCGAGAGAGCTCTTTCGACAACTGCTCTTGAGAGAACAGCTCTGAAGGAACTTGTGACTGACCCAAGGGCACCCAGCTGGCTGCATGTGGAGGAAGAAGAAGAAGATTGGATTTATACCCCGCCCTTCACTTCCCAAAGGAGTCTCAGAGCGGCTTACAAACTCATTTCCCTTCTCCTCCCCACAACAGACACCCTGTGAGGCAGGTGGGGCTGAGAGAGCTCTGTTGACAACTGCTCTTGAGAGAACGGCTCTGAAGGAACTTGCGACTGACCCAAGGTCACACCAGAAGCTGCATGTGGAGGAGTGGGGCATCAAACCCGGTTCTCCCAGATTAGAATCCGTGCTCCTAAACACTCTGGGCCAGTTTGGCTGGAGATCCTGGAGGTTGTTTGTCGTCTTGTGGGCGAGGATCACTGGGGGTGTGGGGGTGGGGAGGTATTTGGGGTTGGACTAGATGACCCTGGAGGTCCCTTCCAACTTTGTGATTCTGTGACCCCGGGGCCCACAGCTTTCCTTGCCAAACTCCCCCCCTTCTTCCAAGAAGGTTCCCTAAAGGCAGGTTGGAGTTGACCCCCCCCAACCACTTGCCCTTTTCTCTCCTCCCTCCGGCCGGCCTTTCTCTTGTTTGTGTCTCATTCCAGAGTCCGCCCCGCCCGCGTTTCCTGTTTGCTTTGGCACCCTTGGCAGCCGCCTGCCTGTTGACCTCACCACATATGTTTTTCGCTCTGCGTTTGGGGGGGGAGTTGAGGGGCCGTGCTGGAAGAAGAAGAAGAGATTGGATTTATACCCCGCCCTTCACTACCCAAAGGTGTCTTAGAGCGGCTTACAGACTCCTTTCCCTTCCCCTCCCCACAACAGACACCCTGTGAGGTGGGTGGGGCTGAGAGAGCTCTTGACAGAAACGGCTCTTTTTCAAGAACAGCTCTTATCAGAACTACGGCTTGCCCAAGGTCATCCAGCCAGGTGCAAGTGGAGGAGTGGGAAATCAAACCCGGTTCTTCCAGATTAGAGTCCGTGCACTTAACCACTACACCAAACTGGCTCTTAAGGGGAAGGGGCTTGGGGTGTTGGCCCCTCCTCCTGGGCGGGAGGCAATGTTCCCTCTAAGCTGTGGAGTCTCGTGAGCAAAAATTCTACTTTGTGAGCTACTGGTATTAAAGTTGTGAGCAAGCGATTTGGCTGCTGCGTAAATTGGTTTGCTCTGGAGCCATCCTTCCTGAGCGGAGACAAAAATCTGTGAGCCGGAGGCTAAAAGACTGTGTGCTAGCTCACACTAACTCAGCTTAGAGGGAATACTGGTCTCAATGTTCCCCCTAAGCTGTGGAGTCTCGTGAGCAAAAATTCTACTTTGTGAGCCAGTGGCATTAAAGTCATGAGCGAGCGTTTTGGCTGCTGCGTAAATTGGTTTGCTCTGGAGCCATCCTTCCTGAGCGGAGACAAAAATCTGTGAGCCGGAGGCTAAAAGACTATGAGCTAGCTCACACTAACTCTGCTTAGAGGGAACACTGGTCTCAATGCTCCCTCTAAACTGTGGAGTCTCGTGAACAAAAATTCTACTTTGTGAGCTACTGGCATTAAAGTTGTGAGCAAGCGATTTGGCTGCTGCGTAAATTGGTTTGCTCTGGAGCCATCCTTCCTGAGCGGAGACAAAAATCTGTGAGCCGGAGGCTAAAAGACTGTGTGCTAGCTCACACTAACTCAGCTTAGAGGGAACACTGGAGGGAGGAGCTAATTCCCCTGCCGAAGAGGCGCAGATGGGCATGCTGTGCCAGGCCATGGAGCCGCTTTGCCCTTTGCTCACACTGCTCCAGAACAGCCATTTGGCCCGTCTGCTAATGTTACGTGCATGAGCCGGTCCTGTGCGCCCTCCCTTCATGTGTGGAGGGAGGTACTCTGATCCCAGCAGGCTTACAATCGCCTTCCCTTCCTCTCCCCGCGGCCGGCAACTTGTGGGGCTGAGAGAGTTCTGGGAGAACTGATGGGCAGTGGGTTCAGGACGGACAACAGGAAATCCTACTATATGCAGAGAGGGATTCAAATGCGGGATCTACTGCCAGAGGATGTAGTGAGGGCCACAGGAACAAACCGCTTTAAAAGAACAGCTTGTTCTCAGTAATGTTGCTCAGGCTGGCAGAAGTGATTAACTTGCAGCAGCTGAGGACTGTCATCGAAAGTGGTTGACAGCTTGCAATTTAGAGATCTGTCCTAGTAACAGCTTTCTTTTGGCTAAATGGCTTTTCTTTCTGCACTGAGAAGTTAAGCTCTACCAGGCTACAGGCCTGGCTAGAACGTGAGTCCATCAGTCCTATTTATTGGAAAGAAGAGAAGAGATTGGATTTATACCCCGCCCTTCACTACCCAAAGGAGTCTCAGAGTGGCTTACAAACCCCTTTCCCTTCCCCTCCCCACAACAGACACACCCCGTGAGGTCGGTGGGGCTGAGAGAGCTCTGACAGAAACTGCTCTTTTTCAAGAACAACTCTTATCAGAGCTAAGGCTTGCCCAAGGCCATCCAGCCAGGTGCAAGTGGAGGAGTGGGGAATCAAACCCGGTTCTCCCAGATTAGAGTCCGCGCACTTAACCACTACACCATACTGGAGTTATTTCAGATGTTGAATGACAGCAGGCAAATAACAACAGCAGGTGAATAACAATAGCAGGTGTGATTGGATTAGGTGAAGTGAATGTCTTGTGTCACCTAAGTGTCTCTAAAGTAGCAAGTGTTTGTTCCTTCCAGCCCCAAAGTTCTATTCCATAAAATATAGGGAAGATAACTTTGCTGTTAAAAAGCTGGATCTATAAGAAAGTCCCGCTTGGTTCGGTAGAATCTCAGGATTCCTCCTGTTATCTTAGTTGCTGATGCTTTAATAGAGACTACATGCGCATTCCAGTTCAGCGTTTCAGTAAAAATTGCAAGTATTTATAGATCTTGCATTGTTCTATTGGGATACCTTGTATGTTCCAGGAATGTCTTTTAGGTCTTTTTCAGAAGACCACTACTTTAGTTCTTGAGTAATTGATGGTCAGATTCACAATATCCTCCTAGTTTGTCCAGAAGTCTCTTTAAACCATCCCTAGTTAGGGAAAATAGAACCGTATCACCTGTATAAAGCAGTATTGATGTTTTCTGCTGGCCTACCGTAGATGAAACAAGTTCGGGGCCATTTAGCCTGGGAACTGTGTCATTTATGTATAAACTAGGAGCAAAGCCCATTGTAGAAGGAATACAACGAGCCCTAGGAAGACATGACAGAGCCCCCCCCCAGTCCTACGCTTTCTCCCCCCTCCCCAGAGGCCAGGGTCGAGGGGCAACAGAAGGTCCCACCACTGGCTTTGTGTCCAGTGGCCTCTGGGCCGCCTCCACTGCCGCCGACACCCATTCAGTCGCAGCTCGTGCAGGTACCTGCAGCGGGCTCGGCAGGTTCGGGCTCAGCCTGATTAGCGTCCGCCTGCTGGAGCATCCTGCCCGGCCGCCGGCTCCGAGCCTACTGAGGCTGAGACGCTGGGCGGCGGTTTGGTGGGTGGGACGACAGCAACGCAGCCAGCCACGCAGCCAGTGGGTAGAGATGCTGTTTGAGTGACACAGCAGCGAGCCAACTGATTCGGGAGTGTGTGGAAGAGTCCACAACCAAAACAGCATTATATATAAGGAGAGATTGAAAAGTGCTTTACCCCTTTACTTGTTGATATTTTGCTAGTCAAAGAGCCTGAGATGCCTACTTTGATCCTTGTAGACGTATCTGAGTATAACTCACAAATTAAAAACAACAATCTCTTGTCCATGTTTGTCTTCTCTAGAGATGTGAAGAACCGGAAAAATTCGGGGGGAAAACAGTTTTTTTCCATTTTTTTCCTGAAGCCTTTTTTTGTTTTTTTCTGAAAAATTGAAAAAAGAAAATAAAAGAAAAAAAATTGATTATGGAACGTTTTATTTTAACATGATGAATAAAATATTTTAGGACAAGGCATTCAAATATTTTCCAAATCATTTCTAAAAAATATGTATGGTATCAGATTGATCTAATTTCTGTGCACTGAGGACAAGCACAAGTCCTAGGTTACAAACTGAACTCTCCAATGCAAGAACAAAATGCATTTCTTCCTTTGGAGGTGCTATTGTCACAAGAAAAAAAAGTTTCAGTTTTGTTTTTGCATGTGGGTGGGTATTCTGTTTGTAATAACTGTTTGGATACACTATATTTTTAATATGCTAGTTGCGATAATTTCATGCCAAGTAAAAATGTCCATAGTCGTATTTTATGTTCCTAAAGTAACAGAATGACTTTCAATCTGGAAAAGAAAAAAGAAGTGCTAATGTAGCATTTTTTTCAATTTTTCTGAAAATTTCGTCTTTTCCCCGGAAAAAAATGGGTTTTTTTCCTGAGCTTCAAAATTTCCGGAAATTTTACATCTCTAGTCTTCTCCAGTTTATCCCAAAGCCGATCCCTATTGGTCAAGTCAAAAGCTGTTGCCACGTACAATAAACTTTATTCTGCTATGTCACCTAAGTGTGCTTTATTCCACCTCTTGCAGGTCCGGTGTGACTTACCTCCATGGACCATGCTGGGACAGAGATGTTTGCGGCCTTGGGATCCTCTCCTTAAGGCGCCCCGTGATACAGTAATGAAGTTGTCGTCTTCGATGGCTCTTTGGTGATCTCTGCTTCCAAGAGCAGCTCCTCAAGAAAGAAAAAGCTCCGAAGTTCGAGGCCAGAAGGTTGGTTCTCGTCTTCGGGGAAGAAGTTCAGCGATGGAATTGGAGAAAATGACCCAAACTGCACAGCCTCAGGTAGGTGGAGGTGCTAGCCAGAACATTGTGGGGAATTCACATTGTGTGGAAGCTCCCATCTCCTGGGAGTGCCAGGTCCCTGAGAGATTAAGTTTGCCTCTACTAGGGCCAGGGCATTTTCGGTGGTGGCTCCTACCTGGTGGAATGAGCTCCCAGAGGAGATCCGGGCCCTACGGGACCTTATGCAGTTCTGCAGGGCCTGCAAGATGGAGCTCTTCCCCCAGGCTTTTGACCTCCACCGCGCTGCCATTTTTGGCAATGCGAACTGGCCTTGGGAATGAAGAACGCACATCGTGCAGACCGATCAAGAAGAGACAGTAGAACCTCTGGAACATTGCATTGGAGTCTCCGTCTTGGATGATATATTGTTGTGAGCACCGATTTTAAATGTAAATGTAATTGATTGTTTTATCTGGTTTTAGTGTTGTGTATGGCAGTTGCCTCTTGTTCGCCGCCCTGAGCCCATGTGGAAGGGCGGGATATAAGTCAAATAAATAAATCTGTTTCTTTTCTGGGCAGAGCCGGCGAGTTTCCTTTGCCAATCCAATCTATCAGGAAGAATTGGCAGATGATATTGATAGGCGAAGCCCTGCCGTTAGAAATCATTCTTCAAATGGGTCTCCGTCTTCCCGAAGCATTAAACCTTCTTCTAATCATCAAACCAAGGTAATACCAATGACTCTCTTTATTCAAAGGAGTTTTCCAGAAGAAATACTCTCTCCATGGTTCAAGAACTTTGTGTCTGATTAACTGGAGGAAGGGAAGTTCTTCAGTCATGAGCAAGTGCTAAGGCTTAGAATTAAAGATCTTCAAGTGTCAGCAGAAGGCATTTTTGTGGATACCCCCTCTCTTTCCCAGAAATCCCAGTGTCCTCCAAAAAATTCCTATGCTAAGTGCAGGTGTTCCAGAATGATGTGTGATACAGCACAGAGAGGGGCCCAAAGAGGAAGAAGGATCAACTGTATGTGTACAGAAGTGCTTTTAGTTGAGTATATAACAATCTTTGGTTCCAAGTATATAGGCTTAATCCAAAAAACTCATGGAGGTAAATTCATACAGCTATATGCAGTTTGTAAAAAAAACATAGTTTGCTGAGCTAGTTCATAACAAGAGATACTTGCTGCTTCTACCGGGCGTGAGCCCGATTCTGTTTTAAACTCTTAGGCATTGCCCTGTTTCTAAATTAGCAGACCTCTCTTTAGTTGTAGGATTTCAGTAAGATTAATCATAGGCTTTTAGCTTATTCCTATGATCCTGAGAGACCTTTTTTTCCTCTTTTCCTATCCAGCCTATTACCACTCCAACCAAAGGACCCCTCTCCCCCGGATCTCGTAGCCATAAATATAAGAGCTCAAAGAAGTGTTTAGTAAGATTTGTTTCAGTTTTATGTATTCTCTATTTTTTCCTTTATTCAGCTCTTAAAACTTAATCAAATTTAATAATTTTCTCTGTTGTTCAAGATCAGTGAAATGGTCAAAGAAACTCTACCGTCTCCTACAGAAAGCATATATCCAGCGCTGCAGGGTTGTAAGGCACCTGTTGACACCATTTTGCCTCAGATTACATCAAATATTTGGTGAGTAGCAAGCACCAGGTTTGATTCACAAATGTTTATGGCTAATATTGTGTTGCCATTTCTTCTCATGGTGCTCACAGCATACTTATTCACAGGAAGGTTATACTCTTGAGCCACAAAAAGAACTAGTACCAGATGATGTCTTCTGTTGCGGAACACTTACAGAAGAAGAAAAAACCCACCAGAGTTTTCTTGGTGTATTATCTAGATGGAATTTTGAGTCTAGCCTTGCAGTTTTCATAAGAGGATGGAAAGTAGACTGTTGGTACATTCTCCTTCAGTGGGGGAAGACATCCAGATTGGCTAGGGGCAGGGTTCAGTTGGAGCAGGAGCGCACAGGAGCGGCGCTCTGCCAGTTAACAAGTTGACTCTCTAAGTCCAGTCTTTTGGCTGAGAAGTTTTTCCGGAGAACTTCTGTTTGGTGATAGGGACCTAGAAAAAGTTATTTTAGAGACCAAAGAGAATAGGAAGGCCATGCCATCAACGTCAAGGATAAGGATGGTAGAGTGACATAATTTCATTCCTTTACTAAGTAAAGGGCACCAATGCGAGGCAGGGAGAACAAGGGTTTCAGAGGCTCCTGCTCTTCAGGATACTGATCCAGATTCCAGCAAAGTTCATCAGGGCAAGAGATGCCAACACAGCAAACAAGGACACCAGGACCACCATGGAGGTGTTTGCAGTACATGGTTCCTGATAAACATTCAGAAAAGTCAGATCACTGAATCCAGATGCTTAGTTGATCTTGGGGTAAAATGGCGGCGGCAGCCCCAGGCCAGATCCGTGTCTGCCGTTAACTTGCAGTCTGGCTCTTGAGTCTACCTAAAGTTAGCAAGTCAGGCCGAGAAGCCGTAGAACTGTCAGTCCAGATCATCAGCTTTCCCGGACGCGTCGTAAAAATTGGTAGCGTAACAAGATCCTGTCACGTCCAGAGCTCAGACGTCCTCAGGGCTTTATAAAACACTCCTTAAAAAGGGCGCTTGTCGACACATTTCGCAAAAGTCAGTGGCTGTAACTGTTTTATTTTCCCCTCGTTTGCAAGTACACTGCGACTTTTCGAATGACTTTTCTCTCAGTTTCTGTTCTTCGTGCGTTTGGGGAGCTCTTGGGGTGTGTATAAAAATATGTGTTACGAGCGACTTGGACAGAGGGTATATTGCGTGTGACCTCAAAAGGAGAATCTGGATCGCGAATGTGTCGGCAGCATTTGTCGCTCAGTCTCTTTTAAATACCTGGCTTTTGTATCTATGACTTCTCACACATGAACCTACCTGTTCACTTCCGTCATCTTTGAGCTGGTTTTGGTGTCGTGGTTAAGAGTGCGGACTCTAATCTGGGAGAACGGGGTTTGATTCCCCACTCCTCCCCATGCAGCTGCTGGCGTGACCTTGGGTCAGTCACAAGTTCTCTCAGAGCTGTTCTCTCAAGGGCAGTTCTCGCGAGAGCTCTCTCAGCCCCACCTACCTCACAGGGTGTCTGTTGCGGGGAGGGGAAGAGAAAGGAGATGGTAAGTCGCTGTGAGACTCCTTTGGGTACTGAAGGGTGGGGTATAAATCCAATCTCCTCCTCCTCCTCTTCCTTCTTCCCTGCTTGAGTTTCTCCTGCAACAAAACTTTGGGACTTTCATGAGATGCTGTGGCTCAGTGGTAGAGCTTCTGCTTGACATGCAGAAGGTCCCAGGTTCAATCTCCATCTTATCCAGTTCAGGTTCAATCTCCATCTTATCCAGTTATTGACACCCCTTCCCGGTTCTAGTCTTTGCATTTTTATTGAATTATTTTCTAAATTTTAACTGTGTGTGTGGGTTTCCCCCCCCATTGTTCAAATGTTTTCACCTTTTCATGATTGTCGCCGCGGGGGACCCTGATGGGGTGGAAGGGCGGCATAAAAATGTTCTACATGAAATACTAATCCAAGTGGCACACATGGGCCCCGATCCAGCAAGGTCTACTGAGCCAGTGGAAGTCATAAACGTTAATGCCAGCGGCTCACAAAGTAGAATGTTTGCTCACAAGACTCCACGGCTTAGAGGGAACATTGGTCTGCTGCTGGTCCAAGTAGACAAGACTGATCTTGATGGACCAAGGGTCTGAGATTCAGTATCAGGTGGGTTCACCTGTGAACTCCCTCCCTGGGGAGGTTTGTCTGTCTCCCTCTACTGGTGTCTTCTACCTGCGGACGAAGACTTTTTTTTTTGTTTCATTTGGCATACCACCCATAACAGTTATTGACACCCCTTCCCAGTTCTGGTCTTTGCATTTTTCTCGCTGGATCAGACATATAGTCCGTTTCGTCCAGCATCCTGCCTCACACAGGGGGCCGGCCAGTTCCTCTGGAGGGCCAGCAGCAGGGCAGAGAGGCCAAGGCCTTCATAAGAACCTAAGAAGAGCCCTGCTGGATCAGACCAGTGGTCCATCTAGTCCAGCATCCTGTCTCACACAGGGGCCCCAACTAGTTCCTCTGGAGAGCCAACAGCAGGGCAGAGAGGTCCAGGCCTTCATAAGAACCTCAGGAGAGCCCTGCTGGGTCAGACCAGTGGCCCATCTAGTCCAGCCTCCTGTCTCACACAGTGGCCAACCAGTTCCTCTGGAGGGCCAACAACTGGGTGTAGAGGTCCAGGCCTTCATAAGAACATCAGAAGATCCCTGCTGGATCAGACCAGTGGTCCACCTAGTCCAGCATCCTGTCTCACACAGTGGCCAACCAGGTCCTCTGGTGGGCCAGCAACAGGGCAGAGAGGCTGAGGCCTTCCTAAGAACCTCAGAAGAGCCCTGGATCAGACCAGAGAGGGCCCCTCTAGTCCAGCATCCTGCCTCACACATTGGGTGTCCAGTTCTTCAGGGCCAACAACAGGACATAGAGGCCGAGGCCTTCCATAGCTGGATGGGGAACAGCATAAGCAAGCATTTCGCATCCAGCTCCCCTCTCCCTGGTTGGCGGCTGCATATAACAGGGACTGTTCAGAATAGCTAAAATCCCACATCAGCTGTTTGAGTGGCTGAATTTAACCTCTCCCGCTCAGCTGATTAGGTGGGGTGCAGCGAGCTTTCAAGCTCTCAGCTGCACACCCCAGATAGTTTTTGTTCTTCTCATGTGCAAAATACAGCTTATTCCTTATGTGAAATAGACTTGGGGTTTTTTTGTTTCACCTGGCATAATGGCTGTTGGCTCTCCCGAGTGTTGTTTGTGTGTCTTGAATTGAATTGTTTTATAACTGTTTCTTTCCTTTTAATTGCTCAAAGGTTTTAATGTTCTTATGTTTGCCTCCTTGCGGACCCTGATGGGTGGAAAGGCAGCTTTAAAAAGTAGTGACTAGCACTGTTCCCTCTAAGCTGAGTTAGTGTGAGCTAGCTCACAGTTCTTTAGCCTCCGTCTCACACATTTTTGTCTTAGCTCAGGAAGGATGGCTCCAAGCAAACTAATTTATGCAGCAGCCAAATCACTTGCTCACAACTTTAATGCCAGTGGCTCACAAAGTAGAATTTTTGCTCACAAGACTCCACAGCTTAGAGGGAACATTGGTGACTAGTGAAAAATACCTTCAGACCGTGTGTGGAAGGTTTGCGCCCTGTCCAGCACAGTATTGTTCCGCTATTCCTCCAAGAACCTCTAGGTGGCGTATGCAGTTCTTCCCTCCGGGCTGTACTCTCACAACAGTCCTGTGAGGTAGGATAGAATGAGAGCATGTGACAGGTCCATGGTGAGCTGTTCATTTCAGAGTGGAGGTTTGAACCCGGGGTCCATGACATTGGCCACTAACCATGCTGCCTCTCTGTGACTGAATGTCAAAAAAACCTTTCTCTGTACACGGAGAATGGTTATGTCTGGGACACAGAGAGCCTAGCTAGAGTCACCCTGGCGTACAAGATGTCTATGTACAAAGCCTTCCTTCCTTCCTTCCTTCCTTCCTTCCTTCCTTCCTTCCTTCCTTCCTTCCTTCCTTCCTTCCTTCCTTTCTTCTCTACAATGAGTACAGTTTCATTTCCAGGAATACATTAGCTCTTAATAGCCTTCCCAGTTTTCAGATTGTGTCTCCCTAGCAGCCGGCCCCTCCAAACAGGCTGCTAGGGAAAGTGATCTGAAACCCAAATCAGGAAACTTCCCACTTCTGGAATCCAGCAACC
>NW_015175358.1:1407-9123 GCF_001447785.1 Gekko japonicus | reverse complement strand
TCTCTCTCTCTTTCTTTCTTTCTTTCTTTCTTTCTTTCTTTCTTTCTTTCTTTCTTTCTTTCTTTCTTTCTTTCTTTCTTTTACAGTCTTTCATGCTACAGGAATTCCTTCCTTCCTTCTTTTCCTTCTGTCTTCTTTTTTCCTTTTCTTCCTTCTTTTCTTCTTTCTTTCTTTCTTGCTTTCTTTTCTTTTTTTTCTCTCTCTCTCTTCTACAGTCTTCCATGCTACAGGAATTCTTTCTTTCTTTCTTTCTTTCTTTCTTTCTTTCTTTCTTTCTTTCTTTCTTTCTTTCTTTCTTTCTTTCTTTCTTTCTTTTACAGTCTTTCATGCTACAGGAATTCCTTCCTTCCTTCTTTTCCTTCTGTCTTCTTTTTTCCTTTTCTTCCTTCTTTTCTTCTTTCTTTCTTTCTTGCTTTCTTTTCTTTTTTCTCTCTCTCTCTCTTCTACAGTCTTCCATGCTACAGGAATTCTTTCTTTCTTTCTTTCTTTCTTTCTTTCTTTCTTTCTTTCTTTCTTTCTTTCTTTCTTTCTTTCTTTCTTTCCTCTGTTTTACTCTTTAGTTGTAGGCAGGCGTGTGTTCTCTCTGTATTTCTGAATCTGGTTTTAACCGTTGCCGCTTCCTGTTATGAGAATGATGTTACTTTTAACAGCCCGTCAGGAAACCTCATCTCGGGGAGGCTGGTGGAAAAATACCTCTGTTGCGAAACGAAACCAAACCCTATAACCCAGACGGCCTCTCAGAAATCCCTTCAGACTGACCGGTTTCTGAGTTTCAGGTGCTGTTGACCACGCCGAATAATAATTATAGCATATAGGGAACCCTTCCCATAGGTTATCCCGTTGTTACGCTTACAACATCCCTGCACGGTAGGCTGTGTTTTCTGTTCCACACATAGGAGGCGAGGGGCTTAAACTGACGGGATTTGCCTGAGGTCCACATGATGATTTCATGGCAGAGGAGAAGCGCAGGGGACTTCTCGATTCATGCCCAGCTTGGGGGGGCTCATCGGCTACCACCTAGTGACCACCTGGTTACAAACGACAACTAGTTCCCTTGCGTGGCATCACTGCCTGTCTGGGACCCCAGTTCGACCCGTGGAGGAAGAATCAACGGCGCACAACTCTTCCGTGCCTTACATTTTTTTGAACATGTTTTTACCCACCCACCCTTTCCTCCGGGGACCTCATATCGATGGTCATGATTCCCCCCCTAGAATCATAGAATGTTAGAGTTGGAAGGGACCTTGCAGGTCATCTCATCCAGCCCCCTGCCCTCTGCAGGAGCACAGCCGGAAGATACCCCTACAATATAGCCGAAAGATGGTTGTCCAGCCTCCCCTTGGAAACGTCCAGCGAAGGAGCATCCACTACCTCCCAAGGCAGACTGTTCCACTGCTCAACCACTCTGACAGTTAGGAAGTTTCTCCTGGTATTTAGCCAGTAACGACTCCCTTGTAATTTCCACCCATTCGATCTAGTCTTGCAATCCGGAGCAAGAGAGAATAGATCTGCTCCATCTTCTACATTACACCCCTTCAGATATTTGAAGACCACAGTCATGTCCCTTCTAAGCCTTCTCTTTCCCAGGCTAAACGGACCCAATTCTTTCAGCCTTTCCTCGTGAGACTTGGATTCCAACCCTCTCACCATCCTGGTTGCCCTCTTCTGGACACGCTCGAGCTTGTCAGCATCCTTCCTAAAATGTGGTGCCCAAAACTGGACACAGGACTCCAGATGAGGCCTGACCATAGCAGAATAGAGTGGAACGACCACCTCCCGTGATCTGGACACAATGCTTCTGTTGATGCATCCCAAGATTGCATTAGCTTTCTTCACAGCCACATCGCACCGCAGGCTCATGTTTAGCTTGTGATCAACCAGAATACCTAGATCCCTTTCACATGTGCTGCCGTCAAGCCGAGTCCCTCCCATTCTATATCTGTGCCTTTGATTTTTTGTACCTCAGTGTAGGACTTTGCACTTATCTCTATTGAAATTCATCTTATTTGTCTCAGCCCACTGTTCCAGCCCCTCTTGACAGCTCTCCAGGGTCTTAGGTTAGAGGTCTTTCACACCACCTGCTGCCAGATCCTTTTAACTGGAGACGCTGAGGATTGAACCTGGGACCTCCTGCGTGCCAAGCAGAGGCTCTTCCACTGAGCCACAGCCCCTCTTTACAGCTCCTCCAGGGTCTCAGGCTGAGGTCTTTCCCATCACCTCCTGCCTGGTCCTTTTCAACTGGAGATGCCGGGGATTGAACTTGGGACCTCCTGCGTGCCAAGCAGAGACTCTACCACTGAGCCACAGCCCCTCCACACAGCTCTCTGGGGTCTCAGGCTGAGGTCTTTCACACCACCTACTGCCTGGTCCTTTTCAACTGGAGATGCCGGGGATTGAACTTGGGACCTTCTGCGTGCCAAGCAGAGGCTCTTCCACTGAGCCACAGCCCGTCTACACTGCTCTCCGGGGTCTCCGGCAGAGGTCTTTCACACCACCTGCTGCCAGATCCTTTTAACTGGAGACGCTGAGGATTGAACCTGGGACCTCCTGCGTGCCAAGCAGAGGCTCTTCCACTGAGCCACAGCCCCTCTTTACAGCTCCTCCAGGGTCTCAGGCTGAGGTCTTTCCCATCACCTCCTGCCTGGTCCTTTTAACTGGAGATGCCGGGGATTGAACCTGGGACCTTCTGTGTGCCAAGCAGATGCTCTACCACTAAGCCACAGCCCCTACCCAAACTGGCAGACTGGCAGAGGCTACTCAGACTGGCAGAGGCTCTCCAGTGTCTCAGGCGGAGGTCTTCCACATCACCCACCAGCTGGTCCTTTTAAGTGGAGATGCCGGGGATTGAACTTGGGACCTTCTGCGTGCCAAGCAGAGGCTCTTCCACTGAGCCACAGCCCGTCTACACTGCTCTCCGGGGTCTCCGGCAGAGGTCTTTCACACCACCTACTGCCTGGTCCTTTTAACTGGAGATGCCGGGGATTGAACTTGGGACCTTCTGCATGCCAGGCAGAGGCTCTTCCACTGAGCCACAGCCCCTCCCTACGGCTCTCTGGGGTCTCCGGCAGAGGTCTTTCACACCACCTACTGCCTGGTCCTTTTAACTGGAGATGCCGGGGATTGAACTTGGGACCTTCTGCGTGCCAAACAGAGGCTCTTCCACTGAGCCACAGCCCCTCCCTACGGCTCTCTGGGGTCTCCGGCAGAGGTCTTTCACACCACCTACTGCCTGGTCCTTTTAACTGGAGATGCCGGGGATTGAACTTGGGACCTTCTGCGTGCCAAACAGAGGCTCTTCCACTGAGCCACAGCCCCTCCCTACGGCTCTCTGGGGTCTCCGGCAGAGGTCTTTCACACCACCTACTGCCTGGTCCTTTTAACTGGAGATGCCGGGGATTGAACTTGGGACCTTCTGCGTGCCAAGCAGAGGCTCTTCCACTGAGCCACGGCCCCTCCCCCATGCTAGAGATGAAGAAGAGGCATGTTGGTACGGAGACGGGAAGGTCTTGCCAGTGAGGGAAGATGAACAAGGAGGGCAGAGAGGAGAAGAAGATGGGATTGGATTTATACCCTGTCCTTCACCCGGAGTCTCAGAGCAGCTTACAAAGTCCTTTCCTTCCCTTCCCCTCCCCACAACAGACACCCTGTGAGGTCGGTGGGGCTGAGTGAGCTCTTTTGAGGACTGCCCTTGAGAGAACAGCTCTGACAGAACTACGGCTTGCGCAAGGTCATCCCGCAGGTGCAGGTGGAGGAGTGGGGAATCAAACCCGGTTCTCCCAGATTAGAGTCCGTGCACTTAACCACGACACCTAACTGGGAGGCAGAAAAGGTCTCGTTCCTCTCTGACGCAGGTCTCCCCTGTGGGTGGGTGCGCAGCCCAGCTTGGGGGGCTCAGGAGGAGCAGACGGGTGAAACATCGCAGGTGGGGCAGGCGGGAGTCCTGCAACTGGAGTTCTCTCCCGCATGCCACTAGGGGGCGTCAAATGACAGGGAACACGAACATGCATGTAGTCTGCAGCTGGGTGGCGGCGGCTCATGTTATGTTCCTAGCTTGCATTCTCTCCCACACAACACTCCTGTAAGGTAGGCCGGTCTCACAGCAGAAGCCTGACTGAAATAACATTATGCCGAAGAGCATTAGGGGTGATGTAAAAAAGATAAATGGGTACCACTTCAGTGGGAAGGTGACAGCGTTCCGTGCGCCTCGGTGTTTAGTCATGCCGGCCACATGACCACGGAAACGTCTTCGGACAGCGCTGGCTCTTCGGCTTTGAAACGGAGATGAGCACCGCAACCCTACAGTCGGCCTCGACTGGCTTTCGAGCAAGGGAGACCTTTACCTTTTAAAAAAGGCGCTCCCAAAGAAGGAGATTTTGATTCTGGGCACAGGGAGTGTGAAAACCTTTCCCCCAGACTTTGCGCCGTCTCCAGCGCCGTTCTGGATGGGGTCGTGGCCTGGGGGTGGCGGCGGGCAGATAAGCGCCTGGGCCTGCCCCTCCTCTCCATTCTGCAACAGCTTGCTTCTGTTCTGCCAGCCGCACTCCCCGGGCCGGGTGCCAGGGCCTCCGCTGAACTGCTGCTGCCGTGAGTCTCCTCCGCAGTTTCAGTGTCGAAAGAAGAAGGCCGGTTCTCTCTCGGCTCTTAGGAGGGGCAGCCGCCTCACGTGTCTTTGCCCTTGGCATGGGCCGGGCCGTGGAGAGTGGGGGTGCGGATTCCTGGGAAGCACGGCATGCGTTCGTGTGGTATCACTTTGTTTGATTCACATTTAGGGAAGGCGGTAGGGGAGATAGCCCAGTCTCACCAGATCTCAGAAGCTAAACAGGGTCGGTACTTGGGAGACCACCAAGGAAGGCTCTGCAGAGGAAGGCAGTGGCCAACCACCTCTGCTTCTCCCTTGCCTTGAAAGCTCCTTGCTGGGGTCACCATAAGTCAGAAGCTAAGCAGTGTTGTGACCTGGAAGGGAGACCACCAAGGAAGGCTCTGCAGAGGAAGGCCATGGCCGGCGACCTCTGCTTCTCCCTTGTCTTGAAAGCCCCTTCCTGGGGTTGCCGTAAGTCGGAAGCTAAGCAGGGTCAATACTTGGAAGGGAGACCACCAAGGAAGGCTCTGCAGAGGAAGGCAAAGGCAAACCACCTCTGCTTCTCCCTTGCCTTGAAAGCCCCTTGCTGGGGTGGCCGTAAGTCGGAAGCTAAGCGGGGTCGATACTTGGAAGGGAGACCACCAAGGAAGGCTCTGCAGAGGAAGGCAAAGGCAAACCACCTCTTGCTTTTTACTTGCCTTGAAAGCCCCTTGCTGGGGTGGCCGTAAATCGGAAGCTAAGCAGGGTCAATACTTGGAAGGGAGACCACCAAGGAACGCTGTGCAGAGGAAGGCCATGGCGAACCACCTCTGCTTCTCACTTGCCTTGAAAGCCCCTTGCTGGGCTTGCCAGACATTGGAAGCTAAGTAGGGCTGATACTTGGAAGGGAGACCACCAAGGAAGGCTCTGCAAAGGAAGGCAATAGCAAACCACCTCTGCTTCTCACTTGCCTTGAAAGCCCCTTGCTGGGTCAGCCATACGTCACAAGCAAAGCAGGATCGATAATTGGAAGGGAGACCACCAAGGAAGGCTCTGCAAAGGAAGGCAATAGCAAACCACCTCTGCTTTTCACTTGCCTTGAAAGCCCCTTGCTGGGTCAGCCATACGTCACAAGCAAAGCAGGATCGATAATTGGAAGGGAGACCACCAAGGAAGGCTCTGCAAAGGAAGGCAATAGCAAACCACCTCTGCTTTTCACTTGCCTTGAAAGCCCCTTGCTGGGGTCACCATAAATCAGTTGTGATTTGATAGCACTTTACACACAAACAGAGGCACACATTTATTTATTTATCTATTTTATCCACTGTATTTAGAGTCCACTTTTTTCACTGAGACATAAAGTGGATTACGCAAGGTAAGTGGATTTAGTCAGTACAAGGGCATCTAATAAGCAATGTCCTAGGAGTGGGATTACTGGAAGTGACCCTTGCATGAATCACTGTCGCCAAGTCATGGGCGGAGACCAGGGGTCATTTCCTGCAGGAGCGCACAGGAGTGGAGCTCCGGCAGTAAAGAGCCCAGGGGGCGGGACCATGCGCAACAAGCCCCACCCCCTGCTCCCATCAGCCCTCAGTCAGAGCAAGAAGCAGCCAGGTAAGATGCAGAGCCCCCCCCGCTCCAAAACAGTCCAGTGGCACCTTTAAGACCAAGTTTTATTCAGGTACAAGCTCTCCCTCCTCTGCTAGGACCAATCTGCACGTCCCCCCCTCCCAAATAGCTAAGAATCCAAAAGAGTCCAGTGGAGCCTAAGCAGTGGGTGTTGCCTTCTGACACACTTCCAGCGATGTCAGGGGGTGTGGCATATTCAAATGAGTTATGCTAATGAGCTCCTGCACCTCTCTCACCATTGGTGCAGGCGTTAGTGCCGCCCGACCAAGGGCTAGGAGTCGGAGTTAAAGGAACCAGATAGTAGGTGATGTGAAAGACCCCTAACCAGATAGTAGGTGATGTGAAAGACCCCTGCCTCAGACCCTGGACAGCGGCTGCCAGTCTGTGTTAACAGTACTGACTTGGAGCAATGGAGTGATGATCTGATTCAGTATAAAGCAGTTCCATGCGTATGTTCATGTGGGTTTGTGTACACCACAGTGGTGTCAGCTCTAAGGAGTTTGGGGTCTGTTCCGTTCCAGGCCCTCCTGTGAAATCCCAAACGGGAAGATGCGCCTATCGATGGCTACTAGCCACGGTGACTGAGGGGAACCTCCACATCCAGAGGCACTAATCCTTTGAATCCCAGAGCCAGGAGGCAACTTCATGGGAAGGCCTCGGCCTCTCTGCCCTGTTGTCGGCCCTCCGGAGGAACTGGTGGGCTGCTGTGTGAGGCAGGATGCTGGTCTGGATGGGCCACTGGTCTGATCCAGCAGGGCTCTTCTGGTGTTCTAGCGAAGGCCTCAGCCTTTGTGCCCTGTTGCTGGACCTCCAGAGGAACTGGCTGGCCACTGTTTGAGGTAGGATGCTGGACTAGATGGACCCCTGGTCTGATCCAGCAGGGCTCTTTTGACGTTCTTATGAAGGCTTCAGCCTCTCTGCCCTGTTGGTGGTCTACTTTAAAGCAAGGGCATTCTTGCCATGGAAGCTTACTGGGTGATCTTGGGCCAGTCACATGCACACTCAGCCTAACCTACCTCACAGGATAAAATGGAGGGAAGAAGAAGAAGAGGAGGAGGAGGAGGAGGAGATTGGATTTATACACCACCCTTCACTCAATGACTCAGAGTGGCTTACAATCTCCTTGCCCTTCCCCTCCCCACAGTAGACACCCTGGGAGGTAGGTGGGGCTGAGACAACTCTCTCAAGAGCTTCCCTTGAGAGGACAGCTCTGAAATAACTTGCGACTGACCCAAGGTCACCCAGCAGTGGCATGTGGAGAAGTGGGGGATCAAACCCGGTTCTCCCAGATTAGAGCCCTCGCTCCTAACCGCAACACCAAACTGGCTCTCCAGGAGAATTCTGTCCGCCATTTTGAGAAATGCATCTGCCTTAGTATCAGCCAAATGAATATGGAATATGAAAGCCAGTGTGGTAGTTAAGAATGTCGGATTAGTATCTGGGTGGGGTTACCAAATCGGGGTTGAGAAATACCTGGAGATTTGGGGGGTGGAGTTGGGGGGGTGCAGGACTTGGGTAAGGGAGGGACA
>NW_015175358.1:0-1005 GCF_001447785.1 Gekko japonicus | reverse complement strand
GCCACTGTGTGAGACAGGATGCTGGACTAGATGGACCCCTGGTCTGATCCATCAGGGCTCTTCTGATGTTCTTATGAAGGCCTCGGCCTCTCTGCCCTGTTGTTGGCCCTCCAGAGGAACCAGCTGGCCACTGTGTGAGACAGGATGGTGGACTGATTGCACCCCTGGCCTGATCCAGCAGGGCTCTTCCTATATCCTTAAGGTACTCCGTCTGAGCCGGGCCCCATTCTCCCAGCCGCCTCCGAAGGTTTTCACGTGCCTCCAGGGAGTGATTATGCCTGTGTGCGTGTGTGTGATGGTGGTGACATTGTGCAAACGCTCCGAGCCGGGTGAGAAGGCTTCTTCGAGGGAAACCGACCCGACCAGTGCAGCCTCCCCGGGTGAAGTCACTACTGAAACTCTTCGAGGACGCCACCCACCCACACGCCTGCCTGCTTTCCTGGCCGCCGTTGCTAATGAGTGGCCGGTCACCTTCCTCCTCGCATGCCAGGCTGGGTGAAGTCATTGCCACGTGACCGCCTGGCCAATTGGGAGAGAGGGAGGGAGGGAGGCTGGCGGAGAGACAGAGGGAGGGGGGGAGAGAGAGAGAAGAGAGAGAAAGCCAAACTCCTGGCCAGATGTTGCTGATGGGCAAACCGCCACCTTGAGCCCTCCCTCCGGACAGGATGCAAGAGGTGAGTACCTTTGCCGATGCCGGCACCATTGGGGAGCCCGGGCGTGTGCCCAGGAATGCATTGAATCCACCGGGGCACTCAACTTTGTTGTAGCAGGCCCTGGGCTGCATTTGAATCCCTGGGGAGGTTAGAAACGCTCAAAATGCAGATTCGGAAGCAGCAGGCGGCAAACCTTGAAGTGTGATGCCCAGCGGGGCGGGGTGGGCCGCTGGCTGTTATCTTGTGAGTTTTGTCCTCACAACCTTAAGTTTTCCCCGAGGGTGACACGGAGGTGTTTTGTCCCTTTTCGCCCGCTTGCGTTAGATCTGATGCGGGTGGCACTCAATGTTCC
>NW_015175357.1:0-865 GCF_001447785.1 Gekko japonicus | reverse complement strand
ACTGATTTTGGTGTTTTTGCAGAATTTTTTTAAAAAATTCAAAATTTCAAATTTTTTCTATAATTTTTCTGACGTTCTAATTTACTTTGATTTAAATTTGGCCAACCGCTAATGATTTTATGCTCTTATGCGCATGTTTTTCATAACCTCCTTGTTAGGGTAACCTCAAGGGAAGGTGAGATGACAGGTGCAGGGACAAAAACCCCAAGCTAGAATAGGCCTCTTTGAGAATAGAGACCTTGGGGAAATTACTAGCTAGTTTTGTATGTTCTGTTTTTATAACTAGTATAGTGGGTGCTCTCTAGTCGAGCCCCCTCCAAAAATTGCGATTGTTAGAAAAATTGTGTGATTAATGACTTGATTTGGCTCAAACCACCCGTGGTCATGCTCTCAGGTGTCTTTCATGGTCATGGGGACCCAATTTTTCTATACGTAATAAGGATAATCTGGAAGAGCTAAATAGAAAATAGAAGGAACCCCCTTAGTCCGAAAGTAAACAAAACATTCTTTGCAAAGATATTTATGATCTTAAACCGTTCCAGGCAATTAAGCCTCAGTTTCGTTCTAAATTTACATATGCAAACATATATCGGCCCCCACAGTCACAAGATAGGAGGCTCGGAAAACTTCGGAGCCACTCGGTTGAGCTCAAACTTTTGACCTTGCCGATTTTTACAACTGAAAAAGAACAGGCGTTTGCAAGTTTTCTATGCAAAAAGCCTTGTTCTCGCTAAGAACCGCCTGTGGCGCAGCGGAAATTTCTGTGTCTCATAACTTAGAGTCAGCCGGTTCGAATCCCGGCTGGGAAAATAAAGAGAAAGAATAAACTTGGGTAGTAAATGTTTTTTTTTTGCTTCCTATGCCA
>NW_015175356.1:722-940 GCF_001447785.1 Gekko japonicus | reverse complement strand
CTCTTATGTTCTTATGTTCTTAAAATTTGATGGCCTTATGGAGGAATTCTACGGCTGCCTGTCTACCACTATTGTCTGTTGGCTGTGATCCAGGTAGCCACAGGTTGGAGTGCACATAGAAAAAGCGGTTGAGTGGGTTCTGTGAGAGATTGTGACCTGAACACATCCTTCATATATGACAGTGATTCCTGTTTTCTCTTTTCATACCTCTACTGTAG
>NW_015175356.1:0-391 GCF_001447785.1 Gekko japonicus | reverse complement strand
GAGCTCTTTTGAGGACTGCTCTTGAGAGAAGAGCTCTGAGAGAACTCGTGACTGACCCAAGGTCACACCAGCGGCTGCATGTGGAGGCGTGAGGAATCAAACCCAGTTCTCCCAGATTAGAGTCCGTGCTCTTAACCGCTACACCAAACTGGCTCTCAGTCTAAGTAGGCAATACTGACTTCGATGGACCAAAGGTCTGATTCATAATAAGGCAGTTTCACCTCTTCATGGGATGAGCCACCAGTGTGATGCAGCAGCAAAGAAGGGAAATTCTATCTTAGGGTGTGACAACAGATGTGTGCATAACCCTGTTGGTTTGGCCCTCTGTTGGAGTTTGGGTGGGAAAGGTATTCTGTTCCCTTGGGGGAGCTGTAGGAGAGGGCTGAGGAAA
>NW_015175355.1:0-937 GCF_001447785.1 Gekko japonicus | reverse complement strand
GTGCAGACTCTGCGCTTCTCCCTCCCCAAACTGCTCTGGGCTGTGGGCAGGCTCTTGCGCCGGCGCAGTTCCTTCTTTTCCTCCGGAGGCTTCCTTCCCCCCTGGCCTGTCGCTCGTCTGGGGTGGCGTCGTCCTGAAGATCCATTGGTGTCTCGTCGGGGCTTGGGGGACTCAGCGTCGTCGGGGTCGGTCGCCCTTGCCTTCCTGTGAATGCCATGGGGGTTGGGAAATGGGGAGTCGGGGTATCGGAGTCCCGAGTGGCGGCGGCCATCCCTGGGGAGGCTCGCCCTCAGGACACCCCCAAAAGAGGGAGATCGATCTGATGTGCAGCGATGTGTCTATGTCACTGCCCACCTGACCCGGTAGTGACGTCATTGCACCTGGGACGTCGGGGCGACGCTCTGGTATTTGGACAAAAACTCTATGGTAGAAGCCAAATTCACCATAGAGTTTTGCCCAAATGTCAGAGTGTTGCCCCAACACCCCAAACGTGACTGCGTCACTTCAGGGTCATGTGGTCAGTGATGTGGACATGTTGTACATTGGATGGGCCTCCCTGCTGCTCCTGGTATGTCCCCCGCCCCCATCCCCTGGCCTGAGTTCTCCAGATCTGATTTGCTTTTCCTGCAGGTACAGGGCACCTGTGGGGAATGTCATTTTTTAAACCGGCAGGAGCCCAATTCAGCTCAAAACTGCGACATGGAACCCCTTCCTGCCCCTGTAGCACAGTTATGAGCCGAACTGGGATCCTGCTGATTTTTAAAATGACATCCTGTACAGCTGCTGTGTGGAAAGCAAATTTGATCCAGGGAACCTCGACCTGACTCACCCCCCAAAATACCATGTAGTTCTGGGGTCCGTAAGGTGGTGCCTGTGGATGCCATAGCGCCTGCTGACACCTTTCTGGGTGCCCGCCAAGTGTTTATAGAAAGTGGGT
>NW_015175354.1:0-971 GCF_001447785.1 Gekko japonicus | reverse complement strand
TTTTCTACGAAACGACCCCTGCCTCCATCTACCACCTGGAGATTGGACACCCTACCTGGAGATCTGTTGTGATTCCAGGAGATCTCCCGGTCCCGCCTGGAGTTTGGCAACGCTAAATATTATCCAGTGTGTGCCAGTCACAGGGCTGCCTTTTCAAAGCATTTGGGAACCGTAACCAGTACAGATGATTAAGGTCAGGTTTAGAGCGCATGTTAGATGTTTCCTCTGATAAAGGGAGCTTTGCCTCTTGAAAGATTATGCCCCCAAAATCTTGTTGATATCTACCGTGCTCCTGGACTCAAATCTGGGACCTTGGCTAGGTGCCAGTTCGTTTCCGGGCTGAATTCAAAGGACTGGTTTTTGTCCTTGGAGTCCTACACAAGCTCTGACCGCCGCATCTTATATGTGCCCCATCTGGTTTAAGATCTCCCAGGGAGACTCTGCACTTGTGTCAGCTACGCTGCTATGGGGGTTGGGGAGCTCGGTCTGTGTCTGGTTAATTGCTACTGCATTCCTTTCCGTGCTTGTTCTGCTTTGCACTGAAATGCTTATCTATACAGATGTGCAGGAGGGAGTTGTATTGTCTGGGTTTTTCCTAGGTTCCGTGGGAGAGTGTTGGTTCTCAGCTTTAGCTACCTAACGGTCTCCAAGCTTTATCCCGCATGCGGGAGGGTGCCTAATTGGCCAGTGCTCGGTGGGGGGGGGTGCATACGAATACCCTATATCCTATTATGCCCATGGGGCAGCCGCCATTCTTAACAGTGCTTATGTTACTGCATCTATAGCTCTGCAATAAAAGTATTACCGTTCCTGAATGCGTGTACTTCGTTGTTGGCTGTGGGTTCTGACAACTTGTTGGTGAGGAACAGGGGCTTCTCTGTGGTGGCACCCTCCTTCCTTTCTAGGGAAACCAGATAGCAAGGGACCTTTAGTCAACTCGGGGGGAGGGAAGCTTTCCTGTTTAGGATGAC
>NW_015175353.1:639-965 GCF_001447785.1 Gekko japonicus | reverse complement strand
CTTACAGAATTATATTATAGGAAGAGATATGTGTGTGTGTGTACATATATACATACTAATATACATACATATATACACACAAATATACATACATATATACATACAAATATTTATTAAGGTGTGCACATAAATGAAACATACATAAGGTTAAAAGAAACAGTCTAAATATCAGACTCTTAAAGCTTATTTCATTCAGAACTGATTGTTGTACCCAGGGGTCATTTCGTAGAAAAAGAGGTACAGGAGCTCATTAGCATAACCCATTAGCATAACTTATTTGCATATGCCACACCCCCTGACATCACTGGAAGTGTGTCAGAAGGCAA
>NW_015175353.1:0-391 GCF_001447785.1 Gekko japonicus | reverse complement strand
AGCTGTTCAGGGGGGACTCTGCAACTTACCTGGCTGCTTCTTGCTCTGACTGAGGGCTGCTGGGAGCAGGGGGTGGGGCTTGTTGCACATGCCCACCTCCTGGGCTCTTTACTGCCAGAGCTCCACTCCTCTGCGCTCCTGCAGGAAATGACCCCTGGTTGTACCTATCGAATTGATGGATAAAACGTTTGACCTAAGGACCATACCCGTAGGGGCCGAAATGTGTATGGTCCTTAGGTTAAAAGTTTTATCCAT
Organism: Gekko japonicus; assembly: GCF_001447785.1. Taxonomy (NCBI): domain Eukaryota; kingdom Metazoa; phylum Chordata; class Lepidosauria; order Squamata; family Gekkonidae; genus Gekko; species Gekko japonicus. The sequence goes on along the minus strand of NW_015175353.1, from coordinate 136 downwards.
CAATTGGATATGTACAACAATCAGTTCTGAATGAAATAAGCTTTAAGAGTCTGATATTTAGGCTATTTCTTTTAACCTTATGTATGTTTCATTTCATTATGTATGTTTCAAGAATAGATTCAAGGGTCTGGATTTG
>NW_015175352.1:0-1017 GCF_001447785.1 Gekko japonicus | reverse complement strand
CATATGGAAACGCTCTGCTTGTACAGAATGGAGGACTGACTCACGAGTGGTGAGAATACGAACATCTGGGTGAAAGCGTTATCAATGTGTTATGAATGTACAGACGACATACATCTAGGATAGGAGGAGGAGAGTTGGTTTTTATACCCCGCTGAGGTAGGTGGGGCTGAGAGAGCTCTGAGTGGGGAATCAAACCCGGTTCTGCAGATTAGAGTCCACAGTTTGGTGTAGTGGTTAAGTGCACGGACTCTAATCTAGGAGAACTGGGTTTGATTCCCCACTCCTCCGCTTGCAGCTGCTGGATAACCTTGGGCAAGCCATAGTTCTGTCGGAGCTGTTCCCTCAAGGATAGTTCTCTCAGAGCTCTCTCAGCCCCACCTACCTCACAGGGTGTTTGTTGTGGGGAGGGGAAGGGAAAGGAGTTTGTAAACCGCTCTGAGACTCCAAGTGAAGGGTGGGGTATAAATCCAATCTCCTCCTCCCCCCCCCACTACACCATGCTAGCTCTGTGTGTGTGTGTGCATGCACGCATGTGTATATGCACATGGGCGTGAAGGACCATCTCCTCCCACAATAAATCTCCTCCTCCTCCCCACCAATGCTCCCTTTAAGCTGTGAAGTCTTGTGAGCAGAAATTCTCCTTTGTGAGCTACTGGCATTAAAGTCGTGAGCAAGCGATCTGGCTACTGCATAAATCAGTTTGCTCTGGAGCCATCCTTCCTGAGCTGAGACAAAAATGTGTGAGCTGGAGTCTAAAAAACTGTGAGCTAGCTCACACTTACTCAGCTTAGAGGGAACACTGCTCCCTACTACACCATGCTAGCTCTGTGTATGTGTGTGTGCGCGCGCATGTGTGTATGCACATGGGCGTGAAGGACCATCTCCTCCCACACTATCCAGCCCAAAAAGGAAAAGGGACAGGATTATTAAAGAATAGATTTTAAATCACATCATTCAGTACTTTATATTTATATAGTATATATAGCTAGATGCCCTGACCTGGATTGCCCAGGCTAG
>NW_015175351.1:0-1025 GCF_001447785.1 Gekko japonicus | reverse complement strand
AATACTCCGTGTGCATGAAAAAGAGCGCCTGAGGCAGGAGGCGAAGCCGAAACACTCGACTGCAACGTGCGGCACGATCCCCAGCAGATCTGAACCCTTCGAAGTCCATTGACTTCGGTACTGAATTTTGTACAGGAAGGAACGTTCACTCATGTGTTGACCAATTGTCCCCTTTTGAGGTGTGTTAAAGATCCTGGGGGGGGGGGGTTCAGAATCACCCCAAAGATGAACGCAGGAAGCTGCCTTATAATGAATCAGACCTTTGGCCCATCAAAGTCAAAAGGAAGTCCTTCTTTACCCAAAGGAAAGTCCTTTACACATGGAATTCACTGCCACAGGAAGTGGTGGCGGCTACAAGCATGGACGGCTTCAAGAAGGGAATTAGATAAGCATATGGAGCAGAGGTCCATCAGTGGCTATTAGACACCAGGTACAGATAGGAACTCTTGGTCTGGGGCAAGGGATGCTCTGTATTCTTGGTGCCTGGGGGTGGGGGCAACAGTGGGAGGGCTCCTAGTGTCCTGGCTCCACTGCTGGACCTCCTGATGGCCCCTGGTATCTTTGGCCACTGTGTGACAGAGTGTTGAACTGGATGGGCCATTGACCTGATCCTATACTGGCTTCTCTTCTTATGTATGTTCTTATATGGAGCAGAGGTCCATCAGTGGCTTTTAGCCACAAGGTATAGAGAGGAACTCTCAGTCCGGGGCAAGGGATGCTCTGTATTCTTGGTGCCTGAAGGTGGGGGCAACAGTGGGAGGGCTTCTAGTGTCCTGGCCCCACTGCTGGACCTCCTGATTGCCCCTGGTATCTTTGGCCACTGTGTGACAAGAGTGTTGGACTGGATGGGCCACTGGCCTGATCCAACATTGGCTTTTCTCTTACGTTCTTATCCTTTCTTGCCCTTCATCTCACCATCGGCCCAAAACTAGCCTCCATTATGCTCCTTCGTCGGGAGGAGGAGGGAGTGACCCACTCAGGCAGTCCAGTCTACCAGGCCAGTGATGCTCTGCCTTCTTGGTGCT
>NW_015175350.1:494-1017 GCF_001447785.1 Gekko japonicus | reverse complement strand
AGAGAGAGAGAGAGGCCTCTCCAGGTGTTTGGGAAACCTTGGATGGCGGTGTGGAACAGGACCTGCAGGCTGGAGCGGGCCCATTCCACCACAGCGATCATGCCAACATTCCTTCATGTGCAGATCTCGGCCCGTCATTCGTTAGCTCCGCACTGTATAGCGTTGCCCATTAAAGATTGAGAGGCCACGGCGCTGATTCCTCTCGTACCGCCTCTTGGGCCCGAATTACAAAAGCTTCGTGATTCCCAGCGTGCCGCCTCCTCCCCAAAACGAGTTAGCCTTTAATTAAACAGAGCTTCCAACCCATTCTTTAATTAAGCAGATTGTTAACGTTCAATCGTTCAGCCCGTCCCAGCGTGCAGCGTACGTCAGTGAATGGCCTCGGCCCTCGAGACAGAAGGAAGGATGGGAAACTTGGTCCGGTTTGCGTTGTTATTGCGATCGCTGGCGGCAGGGCTATTTTTGGGCAGGAACGCACAGGAACGGAGTTCCGGCTGGCTTCCAAGTTGGCCACACCCAGCAG
>NW_015175350.1:0-453 GCF_001447785.1 Gekko japonicus | reverse complement strand
TCATTAGGATTGGCTACATTAGGGGTGTGTGGCCTAACATGCAAAGGAGTTCCTGCTACAAAAAAGCCCAGGGTTTTGACAACAAAGTAAACAGAATAAGAAGCAAAAGGTGGGTGTGGCTGGATGAGCACACTTCTGGTAACATGGGGGAGTGGCCTAATAGGCCAATGAGCTGTGCTGTCAGGGGCGTGGCCTAATATGCTAATGAGTTTCCTGCTGTTGGGTGTGGCCTATTATGCTAATTAGTTCCTGCTAGGCTTTTTCTACAAAAAGAGCCATGGCTGGCAGCAAGTTAAGTGAAGTTCATGTCTGTCCAGATTCCAGACCGTATAACCGATCCCCAAACAGTGTATTTTTCATCTTAGGGCACATTAATATATTGTAAGAGGGCCAGCATGCCTGGACACTGGGGGAGTGGGGTGCTACATCACTCTAACTGTGTACAGGTGTTAT
>NW_015175349.1:0-1021 GCF_001447785.1 Gekko japonicus | reverse complement strand
CTGGCACCAAAAGCAGCTTTTGCTGTCTCTTGTTTCTTAGTTTCCCTCCCTTCCAAAACCCCCCAAAGAATGGCTATTGGACCACGAAGGAATGCCTAATAGTGTTCTTTCAATTCCACCCCCCTTCATAAGCCGTTTATTTTACCTTGATGACAGTCACAGTTGCGCTGTAGAAAAGGCTCACAAGGAAGAGGATGATGATGGTGGAAAAGTTGGATGAGATGTTTGAGAGTCCTTCGTCATCATCAATGGCGACAATCCCATCAAGGTAGGCTTTGAATGATAAACAGAAATTACTTTTTATAACTTTAGAGAAAAGGAAATATCTCAGTGTAGTTGACATAGAAAACAGCAGAGGATAACATTAGGAGCTGTTAAGAATGGGAAAGGGTAATGGGAAAAGCGCATTTTGACAGGCGACAGAATTTTTTTTTGATGGACAGCAGTGAAGTCTTGACAACAGTAAGTGATTAGAATTAATTTTAGAGAAGAATTTAGTGTCTGAAGCCTTGGAACAGTGGCAGATGGTGGTTGTTCTCTGACTTGAAGGAACAGAAAGACAACAGGCCTTCTTGAGACAAATGGGCATATAGTTATTTCTATTCAAGCAACAAATTATTTCTTGACTTGCTGGTCAGAAATTCTGCACCTGTGGTATGAATGAGTGCAACAAATTAAGAGAATTGTTGACATTTCAGTATATGCCTGAGAATTAAAGTGATTGGGAGCTGGATGCTATACGGAGGAGCAAAATACTTAAAACTATGGATGGTTCCACTCCCATCCTTTGCTTGTTTGGGTGGTATGGTGATTTATTGGCATATATCTAACTGTAGCGCAACCCATGAGTTGAGCTCCCAACAGAGGTGCATATTTATTATGAGTTTTGTATGGCCAAGCGCCCCCACCAAAGAAGGTCAAGAAAATGTCTCCATCCAACGTTGTATATTGTTAAGCCTTAGACTCTCTTTAACAATTGTTATTCCAGCATTGATGATTTTGTGTAATATATGAAGCATGA
>NW_015175348.1:513-1029 GCF_001447785.1 Gekko japonicus | reverse complement strand
TGGAGCATATATGTTTACTACCAAAAAATCCCCCACCCCCTCATTTTGTATTTCCACCATTAAAATTCTGCCATCTTCCGATGCATATGTCAATTCAGGAAACAAGTTATCTTTAACATAAGTAGCTACTCCTCTTTTCTTTTTCTCCTTGTCACAAGCTACAAAAAAATTTCCAAATTTTTTATTTTGGAGGTATTTTTCATCTTTTCTACATATGTGTGTCTCTTGCAAACAAATTAAGTCCAGTTTCTGTTTCGCCAATTGATGTAATATCCTTCTTCTTTTTTGTGGTCCATTCAATCCATTGACATTTACTGATAAAATTTTTATCCTTCCTCTATCCATCATTTTTTCCATTCTGTTGTTGCATTTTTTCTCTTATCAGTTTCCGGGTTCCAACAGGTGATCTTATCTGATTGCCTTTGGGTCTCTGTTCCCTGGGTTTTGTCCCTCCTATAGCTCCTTGTTCTTGAGGACTCTGTTGCTCCTCCTCCTCCTCCTCCTCCTCCTCCTCCT
>NW_015175348.1:0-301 GCF_001447785.1 Gekko japonicus | reverse complement strand
TGCAATTTCTTGCTTTCGAACTGCTAGGTTGGCAGGAGCTGGAACTAGAGATGGGAGCTCACTCCATCATGCAGCACCCGGGTCTCGAACTGCTGAACTACTGACCTTCCACAGCCTGCAGTTCAGCGTCTGAACCACTTGAGCCACCGCAGCTCCATTATACTATGCATTATACTACTGGAAATTTGTATTTTTGTATTATTTGTATGACTTGATTACCACAAGTTTCTTTAATAATTATTATAATTTTGTGTGCACACTTTGCAGTATTTTTTTGCTTATCTTGGGTTGTTTGTACTGC
>NW_015175347.1:0-1043 GCF_001447785.1 Gekko japonicus | reverse complement strand
GGAACACAGCAAAGTTAGACAACCATAAATGAAACACCGTAATAGAACAAAATACACTTCTACTAATATGTACTTGTATCTTCACATATTGATTTACCTGCAAAACAGACTCTAGTATATCTTATACACATACAAAAACCTAAAGTACATTGTGGCCCCGGTCACACGGGCCGGATATCGTGGGGTGGAGGCGTGGCTGTTTGCCCCGGAGCAAACTACTGCGCGGCAGCGGGATCAAACGTCCCGCCGACTTCCCGTGGTTGGGGGGGAGGTGCCGATCATACCTCACTCCTGTGGCGCGGCAAAGAAGCAGATCAGCAGGGTTTTTTTTTCTTTTAACCCAAGTATTCGCATGCTCCATTGGGTGCTTGTGCACATCCGTGGAGACTTGGGGGAGGGGGAAGCCTTTTCGTGGACATGGGCGGGCGCCGGATGCCACTGGAAACGTGATCAGATGCCCGCCATTGCCCCGCAGTTTCCGGAAACTAGTACCTCCGCGGTACTAGTTTTTTACCCCGCATCTTCGGCGGGAAGCCTCGGGTGAGCCACGGGAGCTCTACGCTTCCCAGATGTGGTGGTGAGATCACGCCTGGAAAATCCGCCTATCTTCCATCCCTCTAGCGTGCCTAATGCTCTGTGTGACCGGGGCCATTATCTACTAATAGAAAAGTCCACAGCTACAAAGACCTCTTCCAACACTATTCCATGAATTTCTCATGCCTGCTTCGATGCCTGCTGAATTACTCTTCGTGGAGAATATAACAGCCTGCTGCATCTTTCATCATTTATGACTGTTGCAACTTTCATCAGTCCTTTATCAGGAGCAAGACAGTCTACAGCGTTGGAACAAGGGTGGTCAGACCAGATGTCCTCTTTTTTGAGGCCTGCCCTCTGAAAGTCCCAGCTTCCGCTTCTGTCCAGTAAAATCAGCTTCAGTGTTTGTACTAGATTCCTCAAGCAACCAGAGCTACCTGCCAAAAGGAGGAGGACTCCTAAAGCTTGCTAGGTTAAGTGGGAAGAATTAAGGAAGGGGAGCCACAAGA
>NW_015175346.1:0-1067 GCF_001447785.1 Gekko japonicus | reverse complement strand
TCCAGTCCAACACTTTCTGTCACACAGTGACCAAAACACAGGTAGAATCAGGAGGTCCACCAAGTGGGGCCAGAACTCCAGAGCGCCTCCCACTGCTGCCCCTCAGACACCAAGAATACAGAGCACCACTGCCCCAGGCATAAGGACATAAGAGAAGCCATGTTGGATCAGACCAAGGCCAATGGCCCATCCAGTGCAATGATCTGTGTCACACAGTGGCCAAAACCTAGGTGCCATACGGACGTCCACCAGCGAGACCAGAACTCCAGAAACCCTCCCACTGCTGCCCCCCAAGCACCAAGAATACAGAACATCACTGCCCCAGAATAGTGTTCCATCTATATCTTGGGACTAACAGCCACTGATGGACTTCTTCGCTATATGTTTCTCCAATCCTATCTTGAAGCTGTCCATCCATGCAGCTGCCACCACCTCCTGTGGCAGTGAATTCCACATGTTAATTACTTTTTGGATGAAGAAGGACTTTCTTTGATCTGTTCTAAGCCCACTGCTCATTAATTTCATTGAATGCCCACAAGATCTTCTAATGTGAGAGGGGGAGAAAAGGACTTCTTCCTCTACCTTCTCTATCCCATGCATAATTTTGTAATCTTCGGACATGCCACCCCTCAGCCATCGTTTCTCCAACTAAAGAGCCCCAACCTCTTCAACCTTTCGTCATAGGGAAAGTGTTTCATCCCCTTAAGCATTTCAGTTGCCCTTTTCTGTACCTTTTCCAATGCTACAATATCTTTTGTGAGGTGTGGTGACTATCACTGTACAAAGTATTCCACTATAGATTTATACAGGGGCATTATGATACTGACTGATTTGTTTTCAGTCCCCTTCATAATAATCCCCAGCATAGTGTTTACCTTTTTTTAAATGCTGAGTCGACGCATTCAGTGATGTTGGGGTATGAGCTTCATCATCATCATCTTCATCATCATCATCATCATCAGATGATGAGGAGGAGGAGATTGGATTTATACCCTGCCCTTCACTACCTGAAGGAGCCTCAGAATGACTTACAATCTCCTTTTCCCTCCCCTTCCCCTCCCCACGAC
>NW_015175345.1:0-1074 GCF_001447785.1 Gekko japonicus | reverse complement strand
TCTCTGGGCCCAAATAGACTATTCTGGGAATGGGATGAGAGATTCTGAAGTGGAATGAGATGGAGCTGATCTGGTGATAGCTACACACATTCCAGAAATATTCCAGTTTTTCAGAACTGGTTTTCTTGAGTTTTTTGTGGCTTTGAATGGAATTGTCGCACTGGCATGTCCAGCATAGATTAGCAAAATGCTATTGATGCACCTGACTGGAGGTGTGGTGAGGCTGATGGCATCCTTTATTTTCAAACAGTTACAATTACAAAAAAGAAACAAGATTGGGAATTTTTAAATTAAAAGCCGATTACAGTTGTTGTTCAGTCGCACAGTCGAGTCCGACTCTCCGCGACCCCATGGACCAGATCACGCCAGGCCTTCCTGTCTTCAGCCGTCCCCTGAAGTTTGCTCAATTTCATGTTCGTTGCATCTATGACACTGTCTAACCATCTCATCCTTTGCCGTCCCCGTCTTCTTTGACCTTCAATCTTTCCCAGCATCAGGGTCTTCTTCTCCAGTGAGGGCTCCCTTCTCATTGGGTGGCCAAAGTATTTGAGCTTCAGTTTCATTATCTGGCCTTCCAGGGAACAGTCAGGGTTGGTTTCTTTTAGGATTGACTGATTTGATCTTCTTGCAGTCCAAGGGACTCTCCAGAGTCTTCTCCAGCACCATAGTTCAAAAGAATCTATTCTTCGCCGCTCGGCCTTCCTTATAGTCCAACTCTCGCAGCCATACATGACTACCGGGAATACCATTGCTTTGACCATGTGGACTTTTGTTGGCAGGGTGATGTCTCTACTTTTTATTACGCTGTTTAGGTTCGCCATCGCTTTCCTCCCAAGGAGCACGCGTCTTTTAATTTCATGGCTGCTGTCACTAACTGACATTAAAAATAGATGCAATAGAGGGATCACAAAGAGGAGCTTGGGAAATTATTAATTACAGTGCTAATTACATTAGCAACGAGTAGGGAAGCATGAGTCTGTAATTTCTTTTTTTGTTTTGTTTTCTTGTTTTGTTTTTTTGCCTGCAGTGCTTGGTTAGTGTGATTGATATTAAGTAGAGAGAAAGAAAGCTCCA
>NW_015175344.1:907-1085 GCF_001447785.1 Gekko japonicus | reverse complement strand
CATCTTCAGAACCATCAGAGAACCCACACGGTAGAAACCTTTTCAATGCTTAGAGTGTGGAAAGATATTCAATCAGAGTGGCATTCTTCAGAAGCATCAGAGCACCTACTTAGGGGAGAAACCTTTTGAATGCTCACAGTGTGGAAAAAAATTCAGTCAGGGTGGCACTCTTCAGCGG
>NW_015175344.1:0-434 GCF_001447785.1 Gekko japonicus | reverse complement strand
AATCTGGAATGAGATTCAATAACAGTTGCAGTCTTCAGAAGCATCAGAGAATCCCCACACAGGGGAGAAACCTTTTGAATGCTTACAGTGTGGAAAGAAATTCAGTCAGAGTGGCCATCTTCAAAAGCATCAGATAATCCACACTGGGGAGAAACCTTTTGAATGCTCACAGTGTGGATAGAAATTCAGTGAGAGTGGCCGTCTTCAGAAGCATTAGAGAACCCACACAGGGGAGAAACCTTTTGAATGTTCACAGTGTGGAAAGAAATTCAGTCGGAGATGATATCTTCAAGTGCACCAAAGAACCCACATGGGAGAAACCTTTTGAATGCTCACAGTGTGGAAAAAGATTCAATAACAGTTGCAGTCTTTGGAAGCATCAGAGAACCCACCCAGGGAAGAAATCTTTTGAATGCTTACAGTGTGGAATGAGA
>NW_015175343.1:294-1089 GCF_001447785.1 Gekko japonicus | reverse complement strand
AAGCTTCCTAGACTATGGGGAAGAACAGCGGACCAAAGGTGAAGGCCCTGCAGAAAGAAATTTCGATGGTAAAATCGTATTTTCCCCGTGGAGAGCCAAAGATTTCTCTGGAAGAGAACGAGGCCTTCACTCCCAAAATGGCGACTGCCACTGATGGCGGAGAAACTGCAGCACAGTATGTGACTAAGGAGGACCTCTTTGAATTAAAATTTGAAATTACTAAATCTATTAGAGAGACTTTGGAAGAAAAATTGGACCCTATAAACAATGAGCTATCAGAGATAATGAAAGATATTAAAGAAGCCTCTAAATCGGCAGAGATGGCTATGGCTATGGGAGAGACCCTCCAAGAAGAGGTGAAAGTACTATGGAGCCAAGAACAAATACTCTCCAATAAAGTAGCTGCTCTAGAACAATGATAGAGGCAACAGAATTTAAAATTTAGAGGCCTGGCAGAAAATGCAGAAGGGAACACAGACCCTGCAATTTCTATATCTACGTGGCTAGCTAAAGCGCTTTCCCTAGAAAATGGTCTGGCTCCACCAGTTGCTCATGCCTATCATTTGGGTCCCATGACAGTAGCAAAACATGGTTGTCCTAGAGACATTTCAGCCCAATTTGTATACCCTCAAACAAGAGACAAGATACTTCGAGAGGCAAGGAAACAAGGCTCATTATCACACAACGGTTCAAAAGTATGTGTTTTAGAAGAAGAAGAAGAAGAAGAAGAAGAAGAAGAAGAAGAAGAAGAGATTGGATTTATACCCTGCCCTTCACTTGGAGTCTCAGAGTGGC
>NW_015175343.1:0-232 GCF_001447785.1 Gekko japonicus | reverse complement strand
GAGGAACTCTGACACAAACTGCTCTTTTTCAAGGACAGCTGTGCCAGAGCTTGTGACTGACCCAAGGTCACATCAGCAGGTGCAAGTGGAGGAGTGGGGAATCAAACCCAGTTCTCCCAGATTAGAGTCCGCGCACTTAACCACTATGCCAAACTGGGTCTCTTGTTTATTAGATCTACCACCAGAAGTACTGGACAAGAGATGGCTTCTGAGGATCTTCTCAGCAAAAATC
>NW_015175342.1:0-1083 GCF_001447785.1 Gekko japonicus | reverse complement strand
ACCTTTGCTTCCTCCGAGGAGGTTGGGATGGTATGCCTAGTTCCCCCATCTCAGTTTTGCCCTCACAAGCCTGTGAGGGGCTTGTGAAGTAGCCGACGGTGTCAGACCCTGCCTCTGTCAGGACCAGTCTTGTCTTGTCATGCTGGCAGAGGCTCTCCAGTGTCTCAGGCAGAGGTCTTTCCCATCGCTTGCCATTCAGCTGGAGATACCTGGGATTGAATATGGGACCTTCTGCAGAAACTCTTAACACTGAACCACAGCTAGGGATGCCAGCCTCCAGGCGGGACCTGGGGTTCCCCTGGAATGGCAGCTCATCTCCAGACTACAGAGATCAGTTCCCCTGGAGAAGATGGATGCTTTGGAGGGTGGACTCTACAGCAGGGGTGTCAAACATGTGGCCCAGGGGCCGGATTAGGCCCCCCTCCCGAGGGTTTCTATCAGTGGAACTGGGCTGTCTTCTGCTTCTTCTTCCAGTTCTGCTGCTGCTGCGTCATCGTAGGTTTGCAGCTTACAGATACACACCTGAACAGCGTACTCAGGATTGCACCAGCACAGACATTTTGATGCAATAATTCAGAGCAAGAGGTGTCAGTTATCAGACACTGTTAAATAAACAAGATATTGCAAGAGTGCTAATGTTTTGAGCATGTTTTTATTTTAAGTAAAAAAAAACCCTTTGTGTTTGTATCCTTTATAAAGTTAATATCTCTGCTACATGGCATTACATTTTATGACACACATGGCCCGGCCCAACAAGGTCTCCTTTATGTCAGATCCGGCCCTCATAACAAATGAGTTTGACACCCCTGCTCTACGGCATTGTACCCCACTGAGGTCCCTGTCCTCCCCAGGTTCCGTCCCCAAATCTCCAACCTGGAAACACTAACCCCCCCATCCCCTGCTGGTGGCCAGGGGGGACCAGGCAGCCCTAACCATGACCCCTGCCCAAAGGCAGATTATACTGAGAGAATGACAAGCCCAAGTCATCCAGTGAGTTTCATAGCAGTGAGGAGATTTGAACTGGGGTTGCCCTGGTTGTAGGCCGAGGGCCTGCCCCCTGCCCCTCAGTGGCTGTGTGCAGGC
>NW_015175341.1:747-1114 GCF_001447785.1 Gekko japonicus | reverse complement strand
TTCTCAGTTCAGAAAAGAGATGACTAAGGCGGAACATGATAGATCAGGGGTGTCAAATGCATTTCTTACAAGGGCTGGATCTGACATAAATGTCAGTTTGTTGGGATGGGCCATGCCTGCCCTAAAAGTCAGTTTGGTGTAGTGGTTAAGTGCGCGGACTCTGATCTGGGAGAACCGGGTTTGATTCCCCACTACTCCACTTGCACCTGCTGGATGACCTTGGGCAAGCCATAGTTCTGTCAGAGCTGTCCTTGAAAGGGCAGTTCTGGAAAGAGCTCTCTCAGCCCCGCCTACCCCACAGGGTGTCTGTTGTGGGGAGCGGAAGGGAAAGGAGTTTGTAAGCTGCTCTGAGACAGATTTGGGGGAG
>NW_015175341.1:0-627 GCF_001447785.1 Gekko japonicus | reverse complement strand
CTTTGGGTAGTGAAGGGTGGGGTATAAATCAAATCTCTTCTTCTTCTTCTTTTACCTCACAGGGTGTCTGTTGTGGGGAGCGGAAGGGAAAGGAGTTTGTAAGCTGCTCTGAGACACCTTTGGGTAGTGAAGGGCAGGGTATAAATCCAATCTCTTCTTCTCTTCTTCTTCTAAAATGTAATGCCAGGCATCAGAGATACAAACTTTATGAAGGACACAGGCAAACCCAATTAACAATAGTATTTCTTACTCCAAATACAGACCTGCTTAAAACATCAGTGCTGGTAAGCTCCAAGCTGGTCGTGTTCTCACCAAGTGCACCCACCAGTGTTCCCTCTAAGCTGAGTTAGTATGAGCGAGCTCACAGTTTTTTAGCCTCCGGCTCGGGAAGGATGGCTCCACCAGAGCAAACTAATTTATGCAGTAGCCAAATCGCTTGCTCACAACTTTAATGCCAGTCACTCACAAAGTAGAATTTTTGCTGACAAGATCCCACAGCTTAGAGGGAGCCATTGGCACCCACTCACCCCCACAATAAGCAGGACACAATGAAGGACGGGAGATCCACGCATGCCACTCTTGAGTTACTTGGAGGAACGGCAGGATCAGGGGTCGTTTCGTAGAAAA
>NW_015175340.1:0-359 GCF_001447785.1 Gekko japonicus | reverse complement strand
ATGAGTCTGGACATCTGTTATTTGCAGGGGTCGTTTCGTAGAAAAAGAGCTAGGGGGACTCATTAGCATAACTCATTAGCATATGCCACACCCCCTGACATCACCGGAAGTGTGTCCTCCCCACAGCCGGCGGCGACCTCCAGCGGGCACCAGCAGGGAGCTCCAGGGCCCGCCCTCCCGCACCTCACCCAGGGGGATGGCGTCCCCCCGTGTCCCCCCCCCAAAATGACCCCTGATGGGTGGACCCGATGATGTTCTAGCCACTCAGGTCCCTTCCCTCCCCAAACGTCACCATCTCCAACCTTCTGCAGTTCTCTGGTATGGTTCTGTAACCACTGTGAATTTGCAGTAAAATCTCT
>NW_015175339.1:0-369 GCF_001447785.1 Gekko japonicus | reverse complement strand
ATATTTCAAAAAGTGGGGCCCCCCCCCCCCCCCCCGCTCACTGAAGCACACAAGGCCTTTCTTGGGGATCCATTGTTGGTTGCTGAATGTGTAGTTCTGGTTTGCACTCTTTCAATGGAGACACCAGGGATTGAATCTAGGATCTCTTATATGCCAAGCATGTGTTATGTGCAAAGGGTTTCCATCAGACAAAATGTTAAGAAAATGAAACTATATGATGAGATTCAGAAGGTACACACTAGGCACCCCCCAGTTTAAGCATAATTTCATTAGAACTTCACACATAAATGGTTTCCTACATGGTGTTCGTGGTTCTGGGAGGTATTCCTGTCCTGCCGTGTGTGCGTGTGTTTGGAAGCTATTGCATCA
>NW_015175338.1:1015-1134 GCF_001447785.1 Gekko japonicus | reverse complement strand
AAGGTATTCTTAGAGGTCTCTGTAGATGCTGTGCATCTGGTGGTTGCAAGGGACACCAAGCGCTGGAAGTGAATGTGATAAAAGGGCTCCAAGGGCTTCCAAAACCTGCCAAAATCCAT
>NW_015175338.1:0-514 GCF_001447785.1 Gekko japonicus | reverse complement strand
GTACTTCTTCACCCAAAGAGTGAGTCACACATGGAATTCACTGCCACAGGAAGTGGGGGTGGCTACAAGCATGGATGGCTTCAAAAGGGAATTAGATAAGCATATGGAGCAGATGTCCATCAGTGGCTATTAGCCACAAGGTATAGATAGGGACTCTGGGGCAAGGAATGCTCTGTCTTCTTGGTGCTTGGGCGGGAGGGGGTCAATAGTGGGAGGGCTTCTAATGTCCTGGCCCCACTGGTGAATCTCCTGATGGCACTGGTATTTCTGGCCACTCTGTGATACAGAGTGCTGGACTGGATGGGCCTTTGGCCTGATCCAACATTGGCGTCTCTTATGTTCTTATCCTCCTGATTATTGCAATAAACAGATATTTATCCACTCCCTGGACTCCAACCATGCGTTCCGTATTCGACCGGGGGGGGGGCACACGGGGCACTAATTTGTGCCTCATTACCTGGTGGATTTCTGCCTCAGCTTTTAACTATTTAAGGCTACCGTGCACACACAGAAG
>NW_015175337.1:963-1141 GCF_001447785.1 Gekko japonicus | reverse complement strand
ACTATCTTACTGGCAGCTCTCCAAGCAGCAGGGCAATTATTACGTCTTAGCTTCACAACAACCCTGCAAGGGACAAGGGATTTGCCAAGGCCACCTGGAGATTCTCAGGGGCAAATCTAAATTTGAACTCAGGTCTCTCCAGCCTATGTCCAGTACACCATCTATTACACCGCAGTAG
>NW_015175337.1:0-299 GCF_001447785.1 Gekko japonicus | reverse complement strand
ACCCTGTGAGGTAGGTGGGGCTGAGAGAACTCTGACACAAACTGCTGTTTCAGGAACAGCTGTGCGTGACTGACCCAAGGTCACATCAGCAGGTGCAAGTGGAGGAGTGGGGAATCAAACCCGGTTCTCCCAGATTAGAGTCCGCACACTTAACCACTTCACCAAACTGGCTCTCCCTTGTTCAAACTGATGCAACCTTGTTCAGAATAGGGTTGCCAACTTCCAGATGGGCCCCAGAGATTTCCCAGACTTATTGCTGATCTCCAGGAATACAGAGATCAGTTCTCCTGGAGCAAATG
>NW_015175336.1:1032-1149 GCF_001447785.1 Gekko japonicus | reverse complement strand
GATGGCTTCCAACACACTCCCCACACCTCTTACACCTAACAGGCGGTTATATGTCAGGTGCAGCAGCAGTTGCAGGGTGCTTAAAGCCATGAGAGAGCCTGCCCCAGCAGTAACGAC
>NW_015175336.1:0-594 GCF_001447785.1 Gekko japonicus | reverse complement strand
TACAAGGAGGAGGCAACTTAGGAATGCAGCAAAGACATTTGCACATAGTACTCCTGCAGTGCACTGAGCTGTACAGGCCAAGTACCAGCAAGATCACCCTGAGGTGCTCAGAAGAACACAGTCTCCATATGAGCAAAACAATCCAGGAACATAAGTGGAGATGCCATCACTTTCATGGAAGGTAGCAGGAGTTGACTTAACAGATAACTGCTTCTTAAATGGACAGTTCTATGTGGCCTGCTCCAGAGTGAGCTCATCAAGCAGCCTGGTGATCCTAGCACCCGAGGGCAGAACCACCAATGTGGTCTAGAGAGAGGTCCTTCAGTAGAGAGAAAAAAGTACATTTATCTCACTTCATTTCTTACACTACAGTCTTCTCTGTTAGAATTCCTACAACAAATGTCACATTTCAAAATTTCACATCATCAGTATTATAACTGGATTTACGGAACTTAAATACCATAGCGAAGCACGGGTAGCAGGTTAGTTCATAAATGTATGAATTTTTTTTAAAGGCATCCTGTTCACTGATAAGCACAACTATGGGTGGGGGTGGGGGTTTCAGCTGCCACAAATGAATTTTTAGCCAGATTT
>NW_015175335.1:0-1148 GCF_001447785.1 Gekko japonicus | reverse complement strand
CTGCGCTTGGGCGATCCGGCTCCGGGAGCCGCCGCAGCCGGAAGTCCAAAGCGGGAGAATTCTGAATGAAATACTCTAGCGATCACCACCAAGTCTGGAGAAAAAGGGACGAGAATCTATACTTCTTTGCAAGCAGTAGGAAGAATGAAGAAAGCTTTTGTCTGCTGCTGACCTGGACGGCCCAGGCTAGCCTGATCTCATCAGACCTTGGAAGCTAAGCAGGGCCAGCCTTGGTTAGGACATGGTTGAGAAATCAACAAGGAAGTCCAGGGTTGCTACGCAGAGGCAGGCAATGGCAGACCATCTATGCCACTGGGCCCAGGCAATCCCAATCTCATCAGATCTTGGAAGTGAAGCAGGGCCAGCCCTGGTTAGGATTTAGATGGGAAATCACTGAGGAAGTCCAGGGTTGCTACGCAGAGGCAGGCAATGGGAAACCACCTCTATTGCATCTTTTGCCTTGGAAAAGCGGAGTCGGCTGTGACTTCACAGCACTTTCCACCACTCAAAAGTCGGCAGTGTGGGTAACAGGCAAAAGGGTGGGGGGCACTCCCTCACTGGGGCACCACAACAGATAAGGCCTTTATTTCTGCAAATGGGGGGGGGGGCAAAATTAGGCAGGATTATTGATTATATGGGAGCTATTGAAAGCCAGGTTTGTGTAGTGGTTAAGTGGTTACATGTGTGGACTCTGATCTGGAAGAAATGGGCTTGATTCCCCACTCCTCCACTTGCAGCTGCTGGATGACCTTGGGCAAGCCGTAGTTCTGTCAGAGCTGTTCTTGAAAAAGAGCAGTTTCTGTCAAGAGCTCTCTCAGCCCCACCTACCTCACAGGGTGTCCGTTGTGGGGAGGGGAAGGTAAAGGAGTTTGTAAGCTGCTCTGAGACTCCGAGGGAAGGACAGGATATAAATCCAACCTCCTCCTCCTCCTCTTCTTCTATTTGGTTACTATAGCAGAGTTTTGCCCCGTCACAGAAGTATGAAGCTGAGTGCAGTAAATAACCCTCCCAAGGAGTAAATTGCAAAAAAAAAAAAAAAGGTAAGGTTCCATTCACTCAAGTAGATCCAGTTTACACTGACGTTGCGGCCAAAAGAAGGGAGAGAAGCCTAATCTAAAAAGGACTTCCCCTATCACAAATGGCCAGCT
>NW_015175334.1:0-1136 GCF_001447785.1 Gekko japonicus | reverse complement strand
TTGAGTGATTTCAGAAAAGTACTTTTATTTGGATGGAACAAGACAAAGGTAAGCCGGCTCGCAGGCCGGCTTATATGCTCAGAAACCCACCACCTAAAACACACCCACTAAGTGCCTCTGCCTCGCATGCAGAAGGTCCCAGGTTCAATCCCCGGCATCCCCAGTTCAAAAGGACCAGGCAGGGGGTGATGGGAAAGACCTCCACCTGAGACCCTGGAGAGCTGTAAAGAGGGGCTGTGGCTCAGTGGCAGAGCCTCTGCTTGGCATGCAGAAGGTCCCAGGTTCAATCCCCAGCATCTCCAGTTAAAAAGGACCAGGCAGGAGGTGATGGGAAAGACCTCTGCCTGAGACCCTGGAGAGCTGTAAAGAGGGGCTGTGGCTCAGTGGGAGAGCCTCTGCTTGGCATACAGAAGGTCCCAGGTTCAATCCCCGGCATCTCCAGTTAAAAAGGACCAGGCAGGAGGTGATGGGAAAGGCCTCCGCCTGAGACCCTGGAGAGCGGCTGCCAGTCTGAGAAGGCAATACAGACTCTGGCGATCCAAGGGTCTGATTCAGTAGAAGGCAGCTTCGTGTGTCTTCATGCGTGGGGTCTTCATTCCTACTGACGAAGGCAGCTTTGACTCTCTGAAGCTCCTACCCCGAAAGTCTTGTTGGTCTTTAAGATGCTACAGGACTCAAACCTGGCTCTTCTACAGTGGGACCAACCTGGCTACCCGCCTGAAACAGAAAAGGAGAATCGTCTGGGTTTCTAGAACATGAAAAGGAGAAGCAGGGTTTGACCGTTACGACGCAACTCGAGAATCGCACGTTCAGTCTGAACTCCAGCAGGGCACGTGGTTACCAATGCTCCCTCTAAGCTGTGGAGTCTTGTGAGCAAAAATTCTACCTTGGGAGCTACTGGCGTTAAAGTTTTGTGCAAGCGATTTGGCTGCTGCATCAATTAGTTTGTTCTGAAGCCCTCCTTCCTGAGCGAAGACGGAAATGTGTGAGCCGATGGCTAAAAAAACGTGAGCCGGCTCACACTAACTCAGCTTAGAGGGAACAATAGCCGCCAGTGAAAGGGAGCCCCTGCACATGAGCCGACCCTGGTAACTTTTTAAATCCTTTTTACTTCCCACAATTAGAAAAGACAAATC
>NW_015175333.1:973-1155 GCF_001447785.1 Gekko japonicus | reverse complement strand
CACCCGGAGCTCCTTGGGGGAAGGAAGTATGGTTGTGAACTGCCGGGAGGTCACTAACACCACCTGGTAAATAACATCCCAATGAGCCTCTTTTCAAAACCTTCATGGCATGAAAAACGTCAGCTGCTGCCTAATTCCCAACACATCCAAACTCTATTAAATGGACAGTATGGTTTCCCCCG
>NW_015175333.1:0-665 GCF_001447785.1 Gekko japonicus | reverse complement strand
TAAGAGAAGCCAATGTTGGATCAAGCCAATGGCCCATCCGGTCCAACACTCTGTCACACAGGGGCCAAAAATACCCGGTGCCATCAGGAGGTCCACCAGTGGGGCCAGGAGGACACTAGAAGCCCTCCCACTGTTGCCCCCCCTAAGCACCAAGAATAAAGAGCATCCCTTGCCCCAGACATAAGAACATAAGAGAAGCCAATGTTGGATCCGGAAGCCCTCCCACTGTTGTCAGATCTCAAAAGCTAAGCAGGGACGGACCAGGAAGTCCAGGGTCGCTACGCAGAGCCAGAATTAAAGCCCGAGTTCAGCTCTCTGCTCCCTGCAAAACACACTGCCTGTATTTCCCTCCCTGAAACGCTGTAAAGAAAGCACAGGAATCCCATTTTCTGTCATGCCTATTCAGTGCACGACTACACAAAGGACACACGTCCAGTGATGACTCTTGACACGGCTTAACTACGGAAAGATCCCCGTGAACCAGAATCTTTAAAGCTAATTTGGTCTCCAAGAGGGAAGCAAGACACTGTTGATCAGTGCTTTAAAGTCCTATTGCCATATGCAACTGGATGTGGATCTTAGTCTGGCTATGTTGTTTTTCTGCTCTCCCCCTTAGGAAGCTCACCTCAGACTGCTGAGAGCTTCTTCCAAGTAGCTCTTTATGA
>NW_015175332.1:564-1170 GCF_001447785.1 Gekko japonicus | reverse complement strand
GCGGGAACTGCTGCATGATGTGCCCCTGACAGCACCAGCCTTTAACTTGAAGGGGTGAAAACCTCTATATGTCTCTCAGAGTCAAAGGAGTACAGCACGAATTTTGAGTCACATGATGAAAAATGATCTTCCAGAGTTACTACTGGAACTGGTGCCATTGTCCAACACTGGCTTCTCTTACGTTAACTTACTACAGTAAATGGGAGAATGCAGAGTTAAAACCTCTCCAGGTACCCTTAATAAGCAGGAAAGCACCAAATGTTTAGGATGTTTAAAGGTAAGAAACAGCACCCTGAACTGGGACCAGAAGCTAATAAGAAACTGATGCAATGAAACTAAGATAGAAGTAATATATTACTTTTTTTTTTTTGCTTTCCATTCATTAGACCAATGGCTGGACGTTACACCAACCAAAGCTCCCAAAACACTTGCAAGGTCTGTATCATATAAGTTATATTACATTAATCCAAACAGGATGTTAGCAGGACATAGAGAGTAGATGTAAGATTACAACAGAGGGTTCAGGGCACTGCTGATCATGATATAAAACTGTAACCAGGAGATTTCAGTCTTGTGGTATAATGGAAGCACTTTGTAGAAGAATAG
>NW_015175332.1:0-289 GCF_001447785.1 Gekko japonicus | reverse complement strand
AGCCCCCCCTTCCCTTCCCCCGCTGGCCGGGGGGGGGGGGGGGAGCAAAGAGTTGGGCCACAGAAGAAGGAAAGAGGGAAGGAAAGAGAAGAAAAGAAGGAAGGAAAGAGGGGATAAAAAGAAAGAAGGAAAGAGGGAAAGAAAGAAAAGGAAAGAGAAGGAAAGGAGGAAAAGAAAGGAGAAAAAGAGAGAAAGAAAGAGAAGAAAAGGAGGGAAATAAAAACAGAATGAAAGGAGGAAAAGAGAAAAAGAGAGAAGGCAAAGAGATGGGGGAGAGGCTCTCCCACCC
>NW_015175331.1:0-1173 GCF_001447785.1 Gekko japonicus | reverse complement strand
GGTCTAGTGCGGAAAGGACCAGAGAGAGACAAGGAGAAAGGGAGTGCACTTACTAGTACACAGAGATTAAGAGCGGTGGACTCTAATCTGGAGAACCGGGTTTGATTCCCCACTCCTCCACAGAAAGCCTGCTGGGTGACATTGGATCAGTCACAGTTCTCTCCGAGCTCTCTCAGCCCCACCTACCTCACAGGGGTTGTGGGAAGAGGAAGGGAAAGGAGATTGTAAACTGCTCTGAGACTCCGAGTGAAGGGCGGGGTATAAGATTATGCATGGGAAAGAGCAGGTAGAGAAAGAGGTACTTTTCTCGCTTTCTCACAATACAAGAACTCGTGGGCACTCCATGAAATTGCTGAGCGGTCGGGTTAGAACAGATAAAAGGAAGTCCTTCTTCACCCAAAGAGTGATTAACACTTGGAATTCACTGCCACAGGAAGTGGTGGCAGCTACAAGCGTGGACGGCTTCAAAAGGGAATTAGAGAAGCATATGGAGCAGAGGTCCATCAGTGGCTATTAGCCACAAGGTATGGATAGGGGCTCTGGGGCAAGTGATGCTCTGTCATCTTGGTGCTTGGGAGGGGGAGGCAATAGTGGGAGGGCTTCTAATGTCCTGGCCCCACTGGTGGACCTCCTGATGGCACCTGGTATTTCTGGCCACTGTGTGATACAGAGTGTTGGACTGGATGGGCCTTTGGCCTGATCCAACATTGGCATCTCTTATGTTCTTATGTTCTTATAAATCCTCCTCCTCCTCCTCCTTCTTGTCTGGCAACAAACCCAAGCTTGGGATATGGCTTATTTTTATCATTTCGGAAACCAGTTGTCAGGTACTTCAACAACTCAGCATCAACAGCAGGTCCTTAAACAGGTTCAGCTTTATGGATCAGAGCAAGGTGAAGTCATCTTAGACTCTTTGAGTCAGGAATGAGGCATTTTGTTGTTCAGTTGCACAGTCGAGTCCGACTCTTCGTGACCCCATGGACCAGATCACGCCAGGCCTTCCGGTCTTCTGCCGTCCTCTGAAGTTGGCTCAACTTCATGTTCGTTGCATCTATGACACTGTCTAACCATCTCATCCTTTGCCGTCCCTGTCTTCTTTGACCTTCAATCTTTCCCAGCATCAGGGTCTTCTCTTTTTTTTTTAAATGCCCCCCAAAGGGGCAGGATTTTATT
>NW_015175330.1:0-1178 GCF_001447785.1 Gekko japonicus | reverse complement strand
GGCCAGCTGTGGGTTCCGCTGGAGCTGGCCGATGGCCCGTCCTCAGCCCCCTTGACACTCCCTCTCCCAGCCTTCCTTCCGTGTGTGAGTCAGGCCTCTGGCTGTCCCCAGCTCAGACAGCCAGGGCAGGGCAGAGTCAGGCCAGGCATCAGCTTCCAACAGGATTTAATAACTGAGATAACATCGTGGATCTAAATATCAATTATTTACTTAGTCAGTGTAAGTCCCTTGTTGTCGTCCGCTACTTCCTCCTCTGGTTAGAGCGTTGGACTCTAGGAAGCGGGAGACACCCCCCCCCCCGGTTTCAAATTCCCAGCCTGCCTTGAATGTTCACTGGGTGACCTTGGTCCTGCCTTACGTTATCAGTCGAATCGTGCTGTGAGGACAAAAGAGAGGAGGGGAAGAACAGTATTACAAGCCAGTTCGAGGTCCCCAGAGCTGCGGTGGCTCAAGTGGTTAAGACGCTGAACTGCAGGCTGTGGAAGGTCGGTAGTTCAGCAGTTCGAGACTTGAGTGTGCCGCATGACGGAGTGAGCTCCCGTCTCTAGTTCCAGCTCCTGCCAACCCAGCAGTTCGAAAGCAAGAAATTGCAAGTAGATAAATAGGGACCACTTCGGTGGGAAGGTAACAGCGTTCCGTGCGCCTTGGTGTTTAGTCATGCCGGCCACATGACCACGGAAACGTCTTCGGACAGCGCTGGCTCTTCGGCTTTGAAACGGAGATGAGCACCGCAACCCTAGAGTCGGATTCGACTGGCTTTCGAGCAAGGGAGACCTTTACCTTTACCTTTTACCTCGAGGTCCCCATTATGGAGAAAAGCTGAGATAGGAACTCTCAGGTTGGGGCAAGGGATGCTCTGTATTCTCGGTGCTTGTGGGGGGCAACAGTGGGAGGGCTCCTGGTGTCCTGGCCCCACTGCTGGACCTCCTGATGGCACCTGCTATTTCTGGCCAGTGTGTGACCCAGAGTGTTGGACTGGATGGGCCTTTGGCCTGATCCAACATGGGCTTCTCTGATGTTCTTATCAAAACATGAATAAACTATAGAGCAAGAGCTGGAGTCCAGTGGCACCTTTAAGACTGACAAATTTTCATTCAAGGTATGAGCTTTCAGTCTGCACACATGCAAAAGCTTATGCCTTGAATGAAACGGTTGGTCTTCAAGGTGCCCCTGGACTC
>NW_015175329.1:602-1176 GCF_001447785.1 Gekko japonicus | reverse complement strand
CTAAGCTACCTCGCAGGGTTATTGTGAGGGCAAAATGAAGGGGGGGCATTGAACTGAGCTCTTAGGGGAATGGAGGACCTTGAAAGGCAATGGATAAATCATGTTTTCTCTGATGATGATGACCGAGAAAGCATCAGTGCCCCACCCTCAAGCCCCCCCTCCCGGGTCCAAGTCAGAGCTGCAGGCCTTCTTGGGGCTTCTGAACTTTTTCCATTTTTTCCTGCCCCTCAAGGCCACGGTTGCTGAACTGCTCCACCGCCTCCTGGACAAGTCCACACCATGGGTCTGGGGTCAACCCCAAGCTGCCGCATTCCAGGCTGTTAAGGACCTTCTGATTTCTAATTCCATCCTCACTCATTTCAATGAAGTGCTCCCAGTAGTCCTTGCTTGTGATGCATCACCTTATGGGGTTGGGGCAGACCTGGGCCATCGGCTGCCAGATGGCCACGTGGTACCGGTTGCAGATTATTCTCGGACGCTGTCTGTGGCAGAGCATAACTACATACAGATAGATAAAGAGGCGCTGGCTATAATGGCGGGGGGGGAAACACTTCACCCTTACTTGTACGGACGG
>NW_015175329.1:0-203 GCF_001447785.1 Gekko japonicus | reverse complement strand
CGTTCGCTTCCTGGAGGGATGAACTGTCAGCTCACAAAGGCTGTGTAATGTGGGGAAGCCGGGTGGTCATCCCTACGCCATTACAGGAATGGGTCCTCACCGCCCTTCACGAAGCACATACCGGGGTGGTGCGAATGAGAGCCCTGGCTAAAAGTTACGTCTGGTGGCTGGGGCTGGACCGGGATGTAGAGGATGTAGTAAAG
>NW_015175328.1:0-1188 GCF_001447785.1 Gekko japonicus | reverse complement strand
GCACGCGTCGAGCAGATCCCGTTTTTTTTAGTTTCTGCCAATAGGCAAGACAGCTCTGGTGTGCCTCTGCTTACTAGATGCTTTAATTGGGTCTTTGTTTAGCTGTGCCGATGCCAAGAGCTCTAGAACTGGTCTTCCGTTAAATTTGCCCAGGTTGTATCACGGGAAGCGTTTTTAGGAGGAAAGAAAGCAGCCACCGGCTGTAGAGCGAGGGGCCCCCAACCTTTTCGAGGCTGCAGGCACATTTGGAATTCTGAACGCAGCGTGGCGGGCGCAGCGGCAAGATGGCTGCCGCAAAATGGCTGCCGCAGGAGGCGGGGCCAGCCCCAAAGTGATTGCCACGGCTTAACTTCAGTAACAAAGTGAAGATCTTTGGGCTGGGGCGCCAGTGGCTACCGAGACAACATTTTTCTAAAAAAAAATCTACAGAGCCAATCAGAAGCCTTCCTGGGCAAAAGCCCTACTTGGCCCCACCCACTTCCTAAGGACACTTGGCGGGTGCCAGAAAAGGTGCTGGCGGTCACCTGCAGGCATCACGCGGGGGACCCCCTGGACCCTGGTATAGCACAACTCAAGTGTCTTCGGCACTTCGTGGGGCTGGCCCCTTTCCAGCAATCCTTGCAAGCAAAACCTACGCTGAGGGTCAGCTGGTATGGTGTCTGCCGGGGCCCTAGAGGCGGTACGGACCGGCCCGTCCTTTTACTGGCGCTCTCCACGTCTCGTGGCATCGGGTCCCACCAGGTGACTCACCCATCGTGTGAAACAGGACTTCCCTTTGTCTTGACTCTGCTGCTGTTTCTACTGCAGAGATCCTTTGCTTCGGGTCTGTAACTTTGGTGTTGTGGTTGAGTGCGCGGACTCTAATCTGGGAGAACCGGGCTTGATTCCCCACTCCTCCACTTGCACCTGGCTGGTGTGACCTTGGGCAAGCCGTAGCTCTGATAAGAGCTGTCCTTGAATTTTTTTTTGGTTTCTGTCAAGAGCTCTCTCAGCCCCACCAGCCTCACACGGGGTGTCTGTTGTGGGGAGGGGAAGGGAAAGGAGACTATAAGCCGCTCTGAGACTCCTTCGTGTAGTGAAGGGCGGGATATAAATCCAGTCTCTTCTTCTTTTTCTTCTTCTTCTAACTTTTGAGGGGAGGGGTATCTGTATGCATGCTTGTATGCTTGGAAGTCATGGTGACTTCTG
>NW_015175327.1:0-1083 GCF_001447785.1 Gekko japonicus | reverse complement strand
AGGGGAACTGATCTCTCTTGTCTGGAGATAATTTGTAACCCCAGAAGATCTCTAGACCCCCACCTGGAGGACAGCAGGCATACTAATAGCGCCTAAGTCGAGCATCGTCCCAACAGCGCCTAACTAAGTCGAGCATCGTCCCAATAGCGCATAACTAAGTCGAGCATTGTCTCAATAGTGCATGACTAAGTTGAGCATCGTCCCAATAGCGCATAACTAAGTCGAGCATCGTCCCAATAGCGCATAACTAAGCAGAGCATGACCGAGACATGAGATGATTAGACAGTGTCATTGATGCAACGATGATTAGACAGTGCAACGATGATTAGACAGAGATGATTAGACAGTGTCATCGATGCAACGAACATGAAATTGAGCCAACTACGGAGGACTGCGGAAGACAGGAGGGCCTGGCGGGAGATGGTTCATGGGGTCGTGAAGAGTCGGACTCGACTGTGCGACTGAACAACAACAACAACAAAAGCAGAGCATCATCCCAATAGCACATAACTAAGTCGAGCATCGTCCCAATAGCGCATAACTAAGCCGAGCATCGTCCCAATAGCGCATAACTAAGCCGAGCATCGTCCCAATAGCGCATGACTAAGCCGAGCATCGTCCCAATAGCGCATAACTAAGCCGAGCATCGTCCCAATAGCGCATAACTAAGTCCAGCATCGTCCCAATAGCGCATGACTAAGTTGAGCATCCCCCAAAGGGCGGGCTATGATACGCTGTGAGAACCAAATGGGGAGGAGGAGACTGGCATGCCAAGACCTGAGCTCCTTGGGAGGAGACTGGGGAGCAGAATGCATTGGGAGCAACGGCAGGCTAAGGATTTATCGCGATGTGATTTTTCTTTCATTCCATCATTTTTTTAACCTTTTTTTTTACTGCACATACAGCCTGTTGTACAGTTCTGGGATCCTCAAAAACTTGTTCACCCATTTTTGTATTTGGGTTGGTGTCTTCTGGGACTGTAGTCTTTGGCATGTTTTTCTACAGACCGACCTACGATCTTTATGCCGCTAAGATAATACCATGATGACCTAGGGAAGGCATGGTGGAGGAAAATGCCATCGA
>NW_015175326.1:590-1211 GCF_001447785.1 Gekko japonicus | reverse complement strand
GGATGTCGGGGCAACACTCTGGTATTTGGCAAAAAACTCTATGATAAATTTGTCTTCTAAAATAGAGTTTTTGCCCAGATATCAGACCATCGCCCCAACAACCCAGATGTGATTATGTCGATTCCAGGCCACCTGGGCGGTGACATAGACACGTTACTACATGACAGATGGCTCTCCCGTTTCTTCAGAGTAAGTTCCCCCCACCAGCCAGCTGATTGATGGTGGGGAGGTGGGGCCTGTCAGTGGGGGACCCCCACCACCAGTGGGGGTCTGACAACCCTAGTTCATTCTCACCCTCCCCCCATTTACTTTCTCCTTTCAAACTTCTCCTGGCTTTCTCTTCTCTCTTTTTTTCATTTACCCCCTCCCAAAATCCTGATTTCCTACCACCACCATAGAGTTTCCGACCTCCAGGTGGTAGAAGCCAAAAAATGAAAGATCACGGGAGGAAGTGGAATTCCAAAAACAACATCCATGAGCTTGTGAGCAATAATAGAATAATATGCAGGGGAGGGGAATAAGGAGGGAAAGAAGGAGAGAAGGAAAGAAGGAAAGAAGAAGGGAAAGAAAAAAGGAAAAGGAGGAAAAGAAAGAAAGAAAAATAAAAAAAGAAACAGAAGG
>NW_015175326.1:0-569 GCF_001447785.1 Gekko japonicus | reverse complement strand
CGAAAGAGGGAGAGAAGGAGCAGGGGCAGGGCTTGTTGCATGTGCCCGCCCCCTGGGCTCTTTACTGCCGGAGCTCCGCTCCTGTGCGCTCCTGCAGGAAATGACCCCTGCTCTCACTGAATATTCTTGAGAGCTGAGCAGATAGATACCACACTGTTCATGGGAGTGAATGGACCCTGTGATGGAATCGCCTGTCCTGTGGCCCCCCACAGTTATAGAACAGCCTCCCCAAAGGAGAGAGACAAGGAGAGGCCCTCTTCCCATGGGGTCTTTTGGCACGGCTGTAAGAATTGTGTCAAAGGCTTGATCGGGCATCTGGGATGCTCTCTGGTTTAATTGTCTTCAATGTTTTCATTAGGTGTTCTATTGCATTTTGATTATTTTTAATTAATTGGATATTAACGTTTGTTTTGTCTTTTGTTACCTGCCTTTATTGCTGACTGTGTGAAATGTGTGAAATGTTCTTCAAAATGATTAAGTGGGGCATCGTGAGAACTGCTGAGCCCAAAGAACAAAGCTGGGTATTTAAAGAACTGGCCGCTCATTTGTCTATATACATACATAACTAT
>NW_015175325.1:1064-1206 GCF_001447785.1 Gekko japonicus | reverse complement strand
GGGTGTGCAAAAAAATCATTTTTCCCAGCTTCATTCTAACCATTCTAACTTTCTCAGTGGCGGCCCCAACCTGGTGGACTGAGCTCCCGGAGAACATCAGGGCCCTGCGGGAACCTTTACAGTTCCGCAGGGCCTGTAAAAC
>NW_015175325.1:0-937 GCF_001447785.1 Gekko japonicus | reverse complement strand
GATGAGATTTAGATTACCGCCATTTCTGTTGGGTTAATTGCAACTGGTGTTGTTTTAACTGGTATGGTATTAATTGTTTTAATTTAGTTGTTTATGCCATTTTAATGTTGTTAGCCACCTTGAGCCAGATATCTGGAAAGGCGGGATATAAATATAAACAATAAATAATATAATAAATAAATACTTATGGGGACCATTATAGTCAATGAGCCCCATAGGCTATAATTGAGAATCGATCCGGCGGTATCTGGGGCTCAGGGGGGCTTTTTTCTTAGGCAAAGGCACCCAATTTGCAGCATAGCTGCTGGTGCCTCTCTTCCAAACCCCCCCCATAGAATTGGACCAGGGAGTCCAATTCTATGGGCCCCAGAAGGAGGTGCCCCATTCCCCATTGTTCTCAATAGAGAGGGGAAATGCCTTGTGGACAGCTCCATTGTAGCCTATAGGGACCATTATAATCAATGGGCCCCATAGGCTATAGTGGAGAATTGATCTGGGGATATCTGGAGCTGACAGACCAGGCCAGTCCTGTTTCCTCCTTCTTGATGTTTTTAGTAAAGAACAGCAAGTGCTCACCTCTGTTCCTGGCCATATCCATGACACCAGCTGTTGTGTTCTCATACTTCTGTGGCTCACTCAGCAGAGGCAACTGTGAGGGGTATTCCCTGAACACACAAAGGTGTCTTATACTGGCCTGGCAGCACTACTCCCCCCTCCCCCCCTCCACTGCACACGTACGGCTTGTCGGAGTCTTGGGAGTCAGGACTGCTGAGGCAAGTCTGAGTAGGGGCAGGCAAAGAGTTGAGGCAGTCACATTTTGAGGTGGGGGGGCAACCCCTTGGTTACCTCAGCAGGGTTCCATCTTGCCTGTTGGTGTCCTTGTCCTGAGGAAGGGTTCCTTACAAGGATCCTGTGCAGGCTTCAAGAATGAATTAGA
>NW_015175324.1:656-1210 GCF_001447785.1 Gekko japonicus | reverse complement strand
ATGTAACTTTAATACATATTACAATAAGGCCCCGGTCACACGGAGAATTGCCGCGCGAAAGGCACGAATGCTGGGCGGATTTTCTGGGCGCGATCACACCACAACATCTGGGAAGCGTAGCGCACCTGTGGCCAACCTGTAGCATGCCGCCGAAGATGCACAGTTAAAAAGTACCTGCAAAGATCTACTAGCAAATGGTTTGCCACAGGCTGCAGACGGACTCATTTGGTGTGATTGCGCCAGCGCACGCTTATTCCCTCCGGCCGTCCTCTTTGCAGCGTGCGCTGAAGGACGAAACCCCAGTGCGCCACCGTCACGTCTGATCGCATAATGGCAGATCAGAATGCAACAGAGCAAACAGCCACGCCTCCCCCCTGCGTTTTCCGGCATGTGTGGCCGGGGTCTAAGATAACCTTTTTTTGGTCCAATACTCACTTATTGGTTATCTTATTGTAATGCGTATTAAAGTTACGTGTACCTCAATATATATATATATTTTTGGTAAACAAAGTTTTATTATTTTCCAGTCATAGGTATTCCACATTTATCCATTA
>NW_015175324.1:0-354 GCF_001447785.1 Gekko japonicus | reverse complement strand
ACCTATTTATCTACTTGCAGTTTCTTGCTTTCGAACTGCTAGGTTGGCAGGAGCTGGAACTAGAGATGGGAGCTCACTCCGTCAGGCGGCACACTCGGGCCTCGAACTGCTGAACAACCGACCTTCCACAGCCTGCAGTTCAGCGTCTTAACCACTTGAGCCACCGCAGCTCCTAGGTTTTTAATATTGGCCCCTTTATTAGACTTCTTTCTTACCAACATGGCTGCCCAGCTGGATCTATCTTGAGGGGGAGAGAGAGAGTGTGTTGAGGAAATTAAATACGCTCCACTCAAGACGAGGGAAAAGCTAGAGGAGAGAGGGAACGCAGAACAAAGGCTGAAGCATCCATCTGTG
>NW_015175323.1:0-1204 GCF_001447785.1 Gekko japonicus | reverse complement strand
TTTCAAGAAGATATATGCTAATCTGCTGTGTTGTTGAAGATATTAATTTGCTTAAAGTAGGCTTTTCCCAGATGATTATCTGCCACTTCTTCGTAGTACTTTCCCATAGGTAGCGTGTATTTCTTTTACATATGTGGCGTGTATTTCATGTTGTTAAATGCCTTCTTGTTTTTGTTCCATTGTTAGCATACTCCTGTCCCAACATATTTATATTTACCGACTGTCTTGATTTCTTCCGATGGTTGCACTGTAGTGATTCCACACACTAGCTTCTTTAGGTTTTGGCAGTATTATGACTAATTCAAAGTAACAAAAAACACTAGAAAACACAAAGTAACAAAAAACACTAGAAAACACTAACAAAGTAACAAAAAACACTAGATCTTATGCAAACACTTCCACCTTCCCCAGCTAAAGACAAAAAAAAATGGGACCCTGCTTATGCGTGTTTGAGGAAAGTGAAACAAAGAAAATTAGTTTTTCTTCAGCGTTTTACTGCATGGTAGCAAAAGTTACCTCAATTTTTTTTTGTTCACCCCCTTTTTTTTTTTTCCCCCCCCCCCCCCCCAGATGTAACTATCTTCTTGAGGAAAAGGGACAAGATTATGTCAGCAATATTCAGTTGACTCATTCACTTCAGGATTCTACAGTAAGTGTGTGGTTTTATCCTCAGTAACCAATTTTGGGCAGCAAGTTCAGTCATCTAATTGAATGAATGGATGGGCTTTGAGTTGCAGAGGGCTATCTTTGTAGTCTTGCTCCAGCTGCCTGTGTATCTCCTGCAGTGAGCAGATGGTGCCTCCACATGTGGCCGAATAGGTTAATTACTTCAGTAGGAGAGTGACATTCAAGTTGCTTGAATGTGTGCGGCTGGCAGAAGATTGTTGAAAACAAATATGTGTGAAAGCTTTCCTTTTTTTTGCAGATTGTTGTTGATCAGAAAATCCATACAATTGTTAGCATCTGATGAATAGACTTGCACCAATTGTGCTATTAGCCGATTTAATAGACTGGCTTTTTTTTTTTACTTTTATGTTTCTGCACCTTATATCCATCACAATCCAAATCTAATATATGTTTCTCCTTTTTTAAAAAAGATAAAGGATACTGAAAATTCATCACATATCGGAGGTACGTATGCCAGTGTTCACAGTGGGCCTGCTCAACTTTGTAACAGCAAGTTTGGTGTAGTGGTTAAGAGCGC
>NW_015175322.1:847-1224 GCF_001447785.1 Gekko japonicus | reverse complement strand
GAGCTGGGTCTGTTTCGCCTGGAAAGGAGGTGACTGAGTGGTGATTTGATAGCCATCTTCAAGGATCTGAAGGGTGGTCCTATAAAGGATGGCGTGGACCTGTTTTCTTTTACCCCAGAGTGTTGGATCGAAACTAAATCAGAAGAATTTTCAGTGAAACATTAGGAAGAAGTTCCGGACAGCCAGCGGTTCCTCAGTGGAACAGGCTTCCTCGGGAGGTGGTGGGCTCTCCTTCTTGGGAGGTTTTTAAAGCAGAGGCTAGATGGCCATCTGACAGCAATGCTGATCCTGTGGATTTAGTCAGATCATGAGGGGGGGGGGCAGGAAGGAAGGAATGAGCCAGTGTTTGGGTCTTGAAGCCCTTTCTTACGTGCCCA
>NW_015175322.1:0-623 GCF_001447785.1 Gekko japonicus | reverse complement strand
GATCCAAAACCCACTTCTTGATCGCAAAGTGCCAACGCGGCCATTTAACCTGAATACTGAGGTTTTACTTTAGAAAAAAACAACTCACACATTAGCTTAAGATGATCCAAACAAAGTATGG
Source organism: Gekko japonicus (assembly GCF_001447785.1). Taxonomy (NCBI): domain Eukaryota; kingdom Metazoa; phylum Chordata; class Lepidosauria; order Squamata; family Gekkonidae; genus Gekko; species Gekko japonicus. The sequence goes on along the minus strand of NW_015175322.1, from coordinate 502 downwards.
AAAGCAATCCCAAATGCTTTCATTTACTTAAAATTATTTGGCAGAGAATTCGACACTTTAATGATGGTCTGAGCCTGGCTGGGGTGATGGCACGCGTGCCCGCAGAGAGGTTCGCCACCACTGGACTAGATGGTGATAGTCTTGCTGTACACTGCAGTGGTCAAGCCGCACCTGGAGTCTTGTGGGCAGTGCCAGAGGCCTCACTTCCAAAAGGATGTGGATAGAACGGAGCAGAGGAGAGCGAGGATGATGATCAGGGGCCTGGAGACCAGGCCCTAGGAGGAAAGGCTGAGGAACTTGAGAATGTTCAGTCTGGAGAAGAGGGGGTTGGGGGGGGGGACAGCATTGTTCTCTCTTAAAGTACGGTATTTGAAGGGCTGCCATTTGAAGGCCTTCCATTTAGAGGAGGTCAGGGGACCGTTCCTGTTGGCAGCAGGGGAGAGGACTCGCAAGAATGGGTTTATATAAAGGGCGGAAAGGTACCGGCTGGATTTTAGGGAAA
>NW_015175321.1:0-1228 GCF_001447785.1 Gekko japonicus | reverse complement strand
GAATTGTACACAGTATTCCAAATGAGGCATTACAATTTTGGCAGTTTTATTCTCAATTCCTTTCCTAATAATCCCTAACATAGAGTTTGCCCTTTTCACTGCTGTGGCACTGCTGTTGACACTTTCATTGAGCTACCCACTATCACCCCAAGATCATTTTCCCTCTCAGTCTCAGCAAGTTCAAACCAATGCTGATTTCTCCACACCTACTTAATTAAAAATCAAAATCTCTTTTTGCATGCCTAATTAGTGACTTAACATTTCTTTTGCCAGAGTCTGTGGTCCCTCCTGTCCAACTAATTGGGGCAGATCTTCCACTGAAGTCTCTTTACTTTTTATAGCTTCCTTGATTTGCATTGTTAACCGCGCAGGCTTTCTTTTAGACTTGGCAGTGCCTTTCCTAACCTGTGGAATGCATTCTATCTGGCCTTCAATTAATGTGGTTTTAAGTAGCATCCACTAGGACAGGGGTGGCCAAACTGCGGCTCGGGAGCCACATGCGGCTCTTTCACACATATTGCGCGGCTCCCAACAGGGCAGCTGGGGAAGCGAAGGGGAGGCATGCCTCCCTTTCGAACTGCTGAACTACTGACCTTCCACAGCCTGCAGTTCAGCGTCTTAACCACTTGAGCCACCACAGCTCCCAGCCTCCAAGTATCATTGGATAAATAAATATCATTATCAATATTTGGTTTTACCCCTTTTGTTTTTATTTTTGGCAGTTTCATTTAATTTTAATAAAAAATCAAATTTGCATATTTTCCAGTAAAAACATGTGTGTAATATTTGTTCACGTTATATGGCTCTCAAACATATGACATTTATTCTATATGGCTCTTACGTTAAGCAAGTTTGACCACCCCTGCTTGACGACTTTCTTGTATTTCCTCTTCAGCTTCCTTTTAGCTATTCCCCTCATTTTTGTAAGATTCCATCTTTTGAAATCAAATGTCAGTTTTGGACTTTAGGTGTACTTTATGTACCATATCTAAGGTACATATAACCAAGGCCAAGTTGCAAGGAGAATTGAAGTAAGTACAAGTCAGAACACCAAAGAAGAGAGATTGTGAGAATTTTTTGCTGCCGCAAGAAGACGCTGACCTGACTATGGGACCTGACTATGGAACTTGGTTGAGCTAAAGAAATTAATTTGTCCTAGAACCTGCTACAGGATGGGGAATGGTTAAGTTAGCAGAATGAGTTTTCCCTTGTTGTTAACTCAGATGCT
>NW_015175320.1:947-1218 GCF_001447785.1 Gekko japonicus | reverse complement strand
TATCAAAACCCTTGGGAGTGTGCAGAGATGTATCAACCTTTCACTGAATTGTTGGTCCTGTTTTATTGGTTTAAGGCTATTAACCTAGACATAATGAATTGCATCATGTTATACAGATTCAGGACTTTGTGGTCCAAATATTTACTGCTTCAAGGGTGGGATGTGGCCAGTGTTCCCTCTAAGCGGAGTTAGGGTGAGCTAACTCACAGTTTTTTAGCCTCCGGCTCGCACATTTTTGCCTTAGCTCAGGAAGGAGGGCTCCAGAGCAAAC
>NW_015175320.1:0-804 GCF_001447785.1 Gekko japonicus | reverse complement strand
TAGCATATTGGGCCACCCCCCATGCCTTCCCTTGGCTTGCCCGGGTGCCCTGCGGCTGCGGGTAGCCTGGGCAAGCCAGCCCTTGGACAGGCCGGGGAAGGCACGGGGAGGCATTTAAATGCCTCTCCGATCCTTCCGGGGGGCCCCCTGGTCCGCCCGCCTCAGAGTTGCCATGGGGGGTTGCTCTCCAGGCCTTCCCTCTGTAGCCACGCACGCGGAGGTTTGGCCTGTAGTGGGCGTGGCTAACTCTGAAGCCAGCCGGAACTCCGTTCCTGTGCGGTCCTGCCCCAAAATAGCCTTCAATGTGCCTATGTTTTTAAAGTAGAGCTTTAGTGCACTTTGGAATACATATATATATATTTGTTTAATTTGTTTCTCATAATGTCCTTTCACCCAGCCTTTGGGTACCCAACTTTGTTTGTTTCTTTGGGTTGAGGTCTTTTCCCTCCCGTTTTGGTCTGCAGATTAACAGAGACAGGTACCTCCAAGACCAGCGGGGGAAGCTCCAGGGCCTTCTGGTAGTAGTGAATGGCCAGATGGACCAATCCGAGCTGGTGAAGACCGCGGCCTAAATTGTACAGAGATTCTTGGCACGAGCCACGGAGCTGCAGGTAGCGGTGAAGGAAGGAGAAGCCCTGCGTTAAAAAGAAAAAAAGAACGGCACAGAGTCAAAGCAGGGAATTACGAGAGCCATATAAAAGACATAAAACTAAAGCCGCTTCTTCCCACTTTAACACCACAGACATTTCTCGCACCTGTTTGGAACAGTGCAGCAGCAACAGAAATGTCAAGTGGGTTAAAAAA
>NW_015175319.1:503-1233 GCF_001447785.1 Gekko japonicus | reverse complement strand
GCCGAGGCCTTCCACTGACAAGAATATTAGAAGAGCCCTGCTGCATCAGACCGATGGTCCATCTGGTCCAGCATTCTGTCTCACAGAGTGGCCAACCAGTTCCTCTGGAGGGCCAACAACAGGGCAGAGAGGCCAAGGCCTTCCCCTGAGAAGAACCTCAGAAGAGCCCTGCTGGATCAGACCAGTGAGGGTCCACCTAGTCCAGCATCCTGTCTCACACAACGGCCAACCAGTTCCTCTGGAGGGCCAGCAACAGGGCACAGAGGCCGAGGCCTTCCCCTGATGTTGCCTCCTGGCTCTGGGATTTAGAGGACTGGTTCCTCTCCATGTGGAGGTTCCCCTCAGTCGCCACCATGGCTAGTAGTCATTGACAGACTTCTCCTCAATAAATCTGTACAATCCCCTTTTAAAGCTGTTTAGTCCTGTGGCCAGCACTACATCCTCTGGCAGTGAATTCCACATTTGAATCACTCTCTGTGTTAAGTAGTATTTCGTTTTGTCCGTCCTGAACTTACTGCCCATCGGCTTCATTGGGTACCCTCAAGTTGTAGTCTTTTGGGGGAGGCAGAAAAAGTTCTCTTTGTCAACTCTCTCCAGCCCAGGCATAATTTTATAAACCTCTATCACGCCCCCCCCCCAGTCATCTCTTTGCTGAACTGAAAAGTCCCAGACTCTTCAGTCTTTCCTCATAGCATCCCCCCCCCCCCCCCGGTGGGGCCAGGGGGTCAGG
>NW_015175319.1:0-392 GCF_001447785.1 Gekko japonicus | reverse complement strand
GTCAGAGCCCAGAGATCAAAGCCGAGAGGGTCGTCAGATTCAAAGCTGGGGGTCAGGAGCCAGAGCAGAAGTCCAAAAACACAAGCCGAGTCCAAAAAGCCACAGAGTCAAACAGGAATCAAGCTTCTGCAACTCTTAAAGGCACAGAATCCTCCCCTCTTAGGCTGTCAGGAGCTGGATCTGGGGCTGAGTCAAGGGCAGGCATGACACACACACACACCCCGTTTCCCTCCTGAGCTGTTTGTCAGAACCAGCAAGAAAACAACAACAACAACAACAGGCATTTGAATCATACCTCCGTATTTTTTTTTACTAGGGATAACAATAAGCAGCTTCGGTGGACCGGTTTTTGATCTGGAAAAAGTGTATGTGTTAAATGCTGTCAAGTCGCT
>NW_015175318.1:0-1240 GCF_001447785.1 Gekko japonicus | reverse complement strand
CGCACGCTTAACCACTACACCAAACTGTATGAATTGTCCTCCCCCATAAAACAGGGCCCAGGGTGGTGTAGAACAGTAAAACACATTCAAATTGACAGGTTAAAAACAATAAAAATACAACAAATCAGCCTAATTAGATGGTTCTAAGAAATGTCAGATTGCAACACCGTCTCATGGGGTCATTGGTGGTAAGAAAACAGGAGTGCCAGACAGATAGGTCGAATCTGCATTTGCATTTTTAAATCAGTTTCATGCTGCTGTGACGCTGTCTTTCTCTATACTCGTTTGAACATTGTTTGGAGAAGATTCTTTTAAAGCAGTGGGGAGGCGCAATGACAGTGGAGCCGCCATGAAGAGGTGATAAACATAAGTGGACATGCAAAAGTATGCTAGCACTGTTGAGGTGTGAAAACGAAACCAAATGTAGACAGCTTTTTTGAACACGGAGTCAGAAGGCTGTGGCACTGGTGGGAAGAACAAAAGCAGATTCGACCATAGAGAGGCAGACAATGACAAACCTAGAACATCCCATGGAGAGGGTCATCATGAATCAATTGAGACTCCACGGCACATTCTCCTTTTATTAAAATTGGTTTGTTTATTGGGATTTATATCCTGCCCTCCCCCAGAAGTGGTTTCAGGGCAGTATACTAAGATTCCTTGGACAGAAGAAGTGACAAACAAGCAAAGTCCTGGAGCGCGTAAAACCAGACATGCCATTGGAAGGGAAAATCACAAAACTGTAACTGACTTATTTCGGCCATGAAAAGTACGCAAACGGAGAGTGATTTCAGCAAAGCGTACTTTATTCTATCCGGAACAACACGACTTTGGCCCGCTTGCAGGCTGGCTTATATCCCCCGAGAAATCGCCACCCAAAACACACCCCTACTTCCCTATGGGTTATTGACAGTCGCCAAGAGTCCCATTGGCTCTCGGCCGGGAACCTAGCCCCCTGATTGGAGCAGGCTAGGATCCGCATAGTCCATTGTCTCTTGGAGCGAAGCTCTGCGTTTGTCTCTGGACTTGTCTGGACTTGTCTGGACTGGATACATTACAGGCCACGTCCTGTGGAAGAACTCGCTAGAAAAAGCAATTACGCTTGGATCGGTCAGCGGCAAAAGGAAACTAGGCCGCCATAGAACACGGTGGCTAGACACCATAAAAGTCAACACCAGTGAAGCGATGTTTTTTGAGCCCTTGCGAAGCAATTTGAAATTGTAAACAAAGCTGTAAAATG
>NW_015175317.1:0-1238 GCF_001447785.1 Gekko japonicus | reverse complement strand
GGATGGTAAACCAATGTGGACTATGAATACTGCCAGAGGATGTCTCCAAATCATATCCATGGTGGACATCACAAAAAACAAAATTCAGTGTAATCCAGATGTACAAAGATAAACATTAGGACATCAGGGTTTTGATGAATTGTTCAATGAAAATATTTATTCCTTGTGTTGTAGCAGCGAAAAATGTGAATTCTCTGTTAGTTTATTAGGAAAGGAGTAGAAAATAAAATGACAAGTATCATAATGCTTTATAGAAATCTACAAGTAGGGAACCTGCAAGAACTGGAGGAGGGCATCTCATTTCCCCATGTCTCTCCTCTCCAACTGTTTCCTTTTTTTTTCCCCCCCCATAGCCCCCCATAGCCTCTCCCCTTTCCCTGCTTCCTTTTCTTATTCCCACCCATAAGCCAACCTACCTTTTATCTGCCCCACCATCTCCAGTTATATTATTTATTTATTTCATTTATACCCCACCTTTCTCCCCAATGGAGACCCAAAGCGACTTACATATTTCTCTTGACTTCCATGTTATCCTCACAACAACCCTGTGAAGTTAGGCTGGGGGTGTCTGACTGGCCGAAGGGTGAGAGCAGATGGGGATTTGAACTTGGATCTCCCAACTCCTAGTCTGAAATTTTACCCACTGCACCACACTTTTTTGTGTGTGGTGGCTCTTGTGGAATAGTAGCAAGCCAGGTCTGGAAAGGGCCCACCTGCCCACCCTCCCCCACCTTTTAGTGACAGAAACCACAGCTTAAAAACCCACAATACTGTTGTAGTTGCCTAGCAATCATCAGAATACTTACTGCAGAGGGCATTTGTTTCTTAAAAGTACAGGTGCTGTTTCTATTATTTTGGGTTTTCAACCACCAATGCATTTTTTTTTTAAGATTTCAGATTTTGCTGCAAACCTGGGGCTTTTCTCAGATTTGCAGAAAGATCTACCTTGTCTGTTGATGACTCCAGTCACTGGAGTTAAGTATCCAGAGATGGGGCCATGTTGAGAATTTAATATATGGATGGTGTGTGACTGTATTTGGACTTCTGTATACACTTCTCATTTTCCTAGCTCAAAAAAATATGGAAAATGAACCAATTTGGAAAATGAACAAAAAAAAGATAATCATGATGAATAAGGAAACACTATGAAAAAGCAAAAGAATGGTGTGTGTGTATGTTAGCTTAGAAAATACATAGCTGGGAGGGTGCAATAAAAGTGTATAAAATTATACATAGTA
>NW_015175316.1:839-1253 GCF_001447785.1 Gekko japonicus | reverse complement strand
AGATTCCCCAATGGGGCACTACAATCTCAGTATGAATCAGGCCCACATACATCTGGGAATTGAGTTCCAAGCACAACACTTGCCAGGCACATCTGATCAAACGTCCTTGTGGTAGACCTAGAGAGGACCTAATGATAATGTAGCATATATTTAGGTCCAGATAAAGATGCATAGTTATCTGTAGCAGTAGAAAAGAGTAAGAGTCCAGTAGCAACTTAAAGACTAACAAAATATGTTGCAGCTTTCGTGAGTCACTGCTCACTTCTTCCAGTTTGCTTTTAAATGTTCTTAAGTTTTATCACTAGAAAGAGAGCTGTAGATAGTTACAGTTAATAATATTTATGCTTTTAAAATACAATAATTATTTTCTCATTGGAGAATTGGTTCAAATAAAAAATAAATCATGCATGACTT
>NW_015175316.1:0-823 GCF_001447785.1 Gekko japonicus | reverse complement strand
CCTAATCAACTCTAGTGGGAAAGTCCTTGTACTATGCAAATTTTATGGCACCAAAACAGGAGAAACCTTTGATTACTTGCATGCTTTGACAAGGTTGACTGTCATGCAAAAGAGTCATTTATACAATTAATCACTCTCCAGCCCCTCTCCACAAAAAAGATAATTTGCTGATAGAGTAGTATTTTACTTTTTTAGCAGTTCAGCTCCCCTCTCTTGAGGTAAAGCTTCTGTCAATTTTGTCCCAAGTGCCTAAACACTTACTCAGCGAATTCTATAGTGGGTCTTTCTCTCTACTGGTATAATATCTCTTCCAAAAGTGTCTTAAATTTCCTCTGAAAAGAATATCATCTGAATATTTCAGTCTAAGTAATCAATGTTTCTGTTCTCAGAGATATAGCCTGTCTGTTATAGAGCATTCAGGTATTCTCAAAGATATTTATTTATTTTTATTTATTTATTTCATTCAATTTCTTTTTTTAACTAATTTTTCATTCATTATACAAAACTATAAATACACACAACGGGACAAAACATAAACATAAACCATTAAACCTATGATAGACACCATTAAAACAGATCCATCCTCTGTATCTTCTTAAGCATAACTAGTTACACTAATTCAACAAAATTCTACAAATCTTTGATTTGCTTAAATATTCATTTCAATCCATTTATAAACATTTGACCAGATTTTTTGAAAAACTGAATTCATATTTCCGTGATTTTGTGTGTGTTAGATTATCCATTTCAATCACTTCAATCACTTTATTAATAAAATCCCATCTGTCTGGTAACTTTTCATTTTTCCAGTACTTAGCTAGTA
>NW_015175315.1:1022-1252 GCF_001447785.1 Gekko japonicus | reverse complement strand
GAGACAGCTGAAGACAGTATTACTCATGACGGCATTTGGTTACTTCTTCTGTCTACCAGCAGCTTTACATTGGCCCCGGTCACACGGGCAGGAAACTGCAGAGGAGAAGCATGGCTGTTTGCCCTGGGGCAAACTACTGCGCAGTTACGTGATCAGACCTCCTGTGGAGGTACCGTGGAGGTTCCATGGCAAGGGAGAGGTGCCGATCACGTGCCGATCACAGGACAAGC
>NW_015175315.1:244-870 GCF_001447785.1 Gekko japonicus | reverse complement strand
GAAACGCGATCAGACGCCCGCCCTTGCCCCGCAGTTTCCGAAAACTAGTACCTCGAAGGTACTAGTTTTTTGCCACACAGTTTCGGCTGGAAGCCTCGGTTGAGCCACGGGAGTGCTAAGCTTCCCAGATGTGCTGGTGAGATCGCGCCCGGAAACTCCGGCTGTTTTCCGTCTCACTTGTGTGGCTTCTGTTACGTGTGACCGCAGCCATTATTTATTTTAACTCGTGCTTTTTATGTATTTTATTATTATTTACATTGGAAGCCACATTGAGTTCCTATAAGGTAGAAAGACAGCGGATAAAGTTAATTAATTAATTAATTAATCATAGATGCAAGAATCAGGCAAGATGAAATGTATTTATATTTATTTATTAAAGTATTTATCCAGACTTTCCCACCAGCTACCACAATCTTCTCTGGTATTACCCTCTGCGATATTGTCACTAAATTTGGGGGACCGTGAATATGAGAGGAGGGTCATAAAACATTGTAACCTGCCTTGAGTTATTTTGAGGACAAAGACAGGCTAAAAATGTCTGAAATAAACACATAATCTTAAGTGAGTCTGAATATATTTGCATGCAGAGTGTACTGGTACAGCCCTCCCAGGAGACAAGGGCTGGG
>NW_015175315.1:0-231 GCF_001447785.1 Gekko japonicus | reverse complement strand
TCAGCAGGGTAGGTTACAGACAAGGTTGCAGAGTAACCAGGATCCAGTGCAAAAGTCAGGGGTTACAGAGAACAGGTATGCCAAGTCCAGTCTAGAGGCAAGGGATCCAGGCAGCAAGTTCAGTCAAGGATCAGGAGGTCCAGAAAAGCCAATAGTCAGTTTCAGTGGCTCAGTGACAATATATGCTTATTACATCCACAATACTGCTGCTTCTCCCAGCTGATTTTATAG
>NW_015175314.1:1023-1258 GCF_001447785.1 Gekko japonicus | reverse complement strand
AGCGAAGACAGAAATGTGCGAGCTGGAGGTGGAAAAACTGTGAGCTAGCTCACACTAACTCAGCTTAGAGGGAACACTGGCAAGATGCTAACTGTGCCAGGTAGGGATGCCAGCCTCCAGGTAGGGCCTGGGGATCCCCCGAAATTACAGCTCATCTCCAGACCAGAGAGATCAGTTCCCCTGGAGGAAATGGCTGCTTTGGAGGGGGGACTGTGTGGCATGGTACCCCGCAGAG
>NW_015175314.1:0-766 GCF_001447785.1 Gekko japonicus | reverse complement strand
GAGTGAGCTAGCTCACAGTTTTTCAGCCTCCAGCTCACACATTTTTGTCTCAGCTCAGGAAGGAGGGCTCCAGAGCAAACTAATTTATGCAGTAGCCAAATTGCTTGCTCACAGCTTTAATGCCAGTAGCTCACAAAGTAGATTTTTTGCTCACAAGACTCCACGGCTTAGAGGGAACATTGAACTACCTAAAAACCCAAGAGAGGAGATCATCAAATTTGCTTGTACACAAAGTCAACTCTTAACACGCGAACAATTTTATGAACTAAGTCAGATACGCCCGTATAACTTTTAAATCATAAATTTATCTGTTGAAGAAAAAAAGACCCCTAAGCATCTCAATAAAAACCGCCATCTTTTCAAAGGCCCAATTCAGAGTCCTTCAGCCTTCATTTTTTCCTTTTCTTGTATTTTGCTTCATGATACCACAGAGTCCACCTTCCACGGTGGCCATTTTCTCCAGGGGAACTGATCTCGGTTGTTTTGGAGATGAGTTGTGATCCTGGGAGAAACTCCAGAGTCCAGATCCCACCTGGACTTGTGAGCAAAAATTCTACCTTGTGAGCTACCACCGTTAAACTTGTGACTGAACGATTTGGCTGCTGCATGAATTAGTTTGCGCTGGAGCCATCTTTCCTGAGCTAAGACAGAAATGTGTGAGCCGGAGGCTAAAAACCTGTGAGCTAGCTCACACTAACTCAGCTTAGAGGGAACACTGCTCCAGATCCCACCTGGAAGTTGGCAGCCCTGGAAGCAGGAGGTAATG
>NW_015175313.1:0-1259 GCF_001447785.1 Gekko japonicus | reverse complement strand
GCACCAGCATTAGCAAAATGCACCTGCGCCATCCAACCCCGTGGATGTGTCCTGCTCCTAAGAAGGAAAGCTAGATTGGAGTCCAGGAGCACCTTATTTATTATTTATTTATTTATTTGGATTTCTATCCCTCCCTCCCTGAAGGCTCAGGGCGGCTAACAGGGCACAATGCCGGGTAATAACAATAAAACAGTATAAAATGTTAAATTACAAATAGCCAATCAAATAGACAATCAATAGACAGTTCAATACACGTCATAAAAAACATTTTCAGTGCTCCCCTATTCAATTCCAGATGTTAAGATTTTAAGACCAAGATGGTGTTCTCAGTGGCATAGCTAGACACCCACAGCAGAGCATATCCCACTGCCCTGCCATCCCCTAAAACGTCCCGTTCCCTCCAATGAAACCCACACCAGCGGTAATAATATACGGAAATCATAGGGCGTTGGTGGAACAGTGATGGTGGGACAGTGAGGGACCTTAGAGACCAACGAGGTACTCAGGTCAGAAGCTTTCAAGAGTCAAAGCTCCCTTCATCAGATGCAAGTAGGAACGGAGGTCCCTGCGCCGTTATAGCCTCTTCTCACCTTCTGACTGGGATATAAGGGGGCAGGGATCTCCGTTACTTGTATCTGACAAAGGGAGCTTTGACTGTTGAAAGCTCGTACCTCGAACATCTCCTTGGTCTCTAAGGTGCTCCTGGACTCCAGTCTAGCTCCCCTACTGCAGACGAGGATAACTGTCCTGAAACAACACTCCAAGGAGAGATCTTCCGATTTATTCTCGCACTGTCCCCCTGAGCCTGATAGGGGCCAACGGGTTCAAGGTCACCCAACAGAGTTCACAATTCAGCCAGAATTTGACCTCCTGTCGCCCAGCTCTGAGTCTAGCCCCTGGCCTCTCCATATGGACAACTTGAGATAAAGAAGAAGAGATTGGATTTCTACCCCGCCCTTCACTCGGAGTCTCAGAGCATCTGACAATCTCCTTTTCCTTCCCCTCCCCACAGCAGACACCCTGTGAGGCAGGCAGGGCTGAGAGAGCTCTTCCTTGTCAGAGTTCTCTCAGCCCCACTCACCTCTGTTGTGGGGAGGGGAAGGGAGAGGAGTTTGTAAGCCGCTCTGAGACTCCAAGTGAAGGGCGGGGTATAAATCCAATCTCCTCCACCACCACCACCTCCACCACCACATCCACCACCATCATCATCATATGGAAAACTTGAGAAACAGAAGAAGACATTGGATTTCTACCCCGCC
>NW_015175312.1:1071-1268 GCF_001447785.1 Gekko japonicus | reverse complement strand
GGGTTGCTGTGCAGAGGCAGGCAATGGTGCTCTGCTCATCTCTTGCCATGAACACCCCACAGCTGGGGCCACCATGACTTGGTTAGAACTTGATGGGATGTTCTTTTTCTTTATAGTCCATGTTTTTTACTGAGATCCAAGAAGAAGAAGAAGAAGAGGAAGAAGAGGAGGAGGAGGGGACTGGATTTCTACCCCGC
>NW_015175312.1:0-601 GCF_001447785.1 Gekko japonicus | reverse complement strand
TTCACTACCCAAAGGAGTCTCAGAGCGGCTGACAAACTCCTTTCCCTTCCCCTCCCCACAACAGACACCCGGTGAGGTCGGTGGGGCTGAGAGAGCTCTGACAGAAACTGCTCTTTTTCCAAGGACAGCTCTTGTCAGAACTACAGCTTGGCCAAGGTCTTCCAGCCAGGTGTAAGTGGAGGAGTGGGGGAATCAAGCTCAGTTCTCCCAGAACACCAAACTGGCTCTCCACTTAACCACGACACCAAAGACAGACTGCATAATGTAAATGAGTACAAGCAATACAACGAGGAAACGCCTAATGAACAATGTAATAGGACAAGGACTGCAGAAATCCAAAACGAGGCATAAGTATTAAACATGACATGTGAAACGATGCACGAAACGGTATTGCAGAAGTAGAATTAGAATGCAGTGAGAGAAAAATAGAAATGCAGAGCAGCAGATAATACTTGTTAGCTGTACGGGAGAACTATGCGCACACACACACACACACACACACGGCCCTAAAAACTATGCACACACCACATGTTACACAATCCTTTTCCTGCGGACAAAAAGTTACCAAGACGAAAACTGATCGATGGCTGAAGATTAAACC
>NW_015175311.1:401-1279 GCF_001447785.1 Gekko japonicus | reverse complement strand
TAGGTGAGAGAGGAAACATGTGCCTCTAGCTTAGGGTATAAAAAGAGGAAGCTGCCCCATTGCTCTTTCTCTGCTTCTTCTCCTCCCCCAACCTTGCCCTGCCTCGTAGGTTCCATTCTAGTGCTTTTTGGAACTTTCCCTGGGCTCTCTGCCAGCCAGAACATGATCCCTTCCCTTAGTGTCATTCTATTTTTCGCTGCAGATTCTACTCGCTGCGTCTGGGCAGGTAAGTATCCCCCCTCAATGAAATACCTGCTAATGCAAACATCTCTAGTTTTTCCTACCTTAATTTCCTAGTTCTGTATTGTGTGTTTTGGTTGCTTGAATTTATATTTGCGTGTGTGTCTGTGTGAATATTCCCTTAGTGATTTTCAAAGACCTAGTCTCTGCGTTTATTTTGGGGACTTGGATAAAGCGGGACTCCGGTATATAAAGGTCATGATCCTATAGTTATGCCACTTGCTCATTAATATCACAATTCACCAACCTTTTATTAAAGAAATGTAGCAGTTTGGCTAACAACTGCCTGACAAGATATCCTTCTGGAAGAATATCCAGTGCATCCTGCCACTGATCATGGTGAGGCCGTGAGCCTTGGGCAACAGCTCTGGGGGAACGCGTCAAGGACTGCAATTTATCAGTTATGTCCATTATGTCTCTCCACCATTCTGTGGATTTTTCTGCCTCAAGCACAGAAATGCTCTTGGTTCTCTCTGTGAGGAAGTCTATCACACAATAAGCATAGGTCAAAGCAACCTGAAGTCATTTAAAGTCTAACAATGCCTTTGGTTTAAATTTTTCTGCTAGCAACTGTGTGTCTTGGTATAATGCAATTAAGCAGTGCCTTTGAAAAGCAATGTATTCTAACAAAAGCCACA
>NW_015175311.1:0-221 GCF_001447785.1 Gekko japonicus | reverse complement strand
TCTTCTCTCTTCAGGCATTTTCTGAACCCTGGAGAGGGAGGCAACTGCAGTGGGCTCTGAGCAGCACAGTTAAGAATGTGAACTCATTTTATATATTGGCATGCCGTAGAACCTTGAACACCAAAGGCTTTAAAGAATAGTATACTTGCAGCAGTGTCCATGTTGCCCTGCTTCACTGGATGCACTAAAAAAAACACATGCCATTTATTGAATTTTGCAGA
>NW_015175310.1:393-1285 GCF_001447785.1 Gekko japonicus | reverse complement strand
GGATGGGCCATTGGCCTGATCCAAAACCGACTTCTCTTAAGTTCTTATAGATGCTGAAAAGTGAACTCAGGGCAACATAGCCATGACGCTTGGTCCGCGGTGCTTGCGTTGTGACGCCATTTCCTGAAATTCTGCCATTTGAGCAAAAAAAGTTCAGTTCCCTTCTGCTCAGTTGGGTCTTGAGTTCTGACATCTGGCCACCATGTCGTATGCCTTCTGTGTGTGACCCAAAGCATGGTGGTTCCCCAAATCCTGTAGACCGAGGGAGTATTAAATACGCGGAATTCAGTGCTGCAGGAAGTGGCGGCTACAAACAGAGACAGCTTCAAGAGGGGATTGGATGAACATACGGAGCAGAGGTCCATCAGTGGCTATTAGCCACAAGGTATACATGGAACACCGTGTCTGGGGCAGTGATGCTCTTGGTGCTTGTGGGGCAAGAGTGGGAGGGCTTCTGGAGTTCTGTCCCCACTGGTGGACCTCCTGAGGGCACCTGGGTTTTGGCCACTGTGCGACACGAGAGTGCTGGACTGGATGGGCCATTGGCCTGATCCAACATGGCTCCTCTTATGTTCTTATGTCTGGGGCAGTGATGCTCTGTCTTCTTGGTGCCTGGGGGGCAACAGTGGGAGGGCGTCTGGAGTTATGGCCCTGCTGGTGGACCTTCTGAGGGCACCTGGGTTTGGGCCACTGTGTGACACAGATTGTTGGACTGGAGGGGCCATTGGCCTAATCCAACATGGCTTCTCTTCTGTCCTTATGTTTGGGGCAGTGGTGCTCTGTTTTCTTGGTGGTGGGAGGGGGGGCACAGTGGGAGATGTGTCCTGATAACTGTCCTCCTGGTAACAGTTTTCTGTTGGCTCAATGGCTTTTCTTTCTGCACTGAGAACTT
>NW_015175310.1:0-350 GCF_001447785.1 Gekko japonicus | reverse complement strand
CCCCCCCGGGGGGGGGGGGCAACCCCCCAAAAGCCACAGAATCCTGGCCACGGGCCTGTCTAGAGCCCACTGGTTTGCCCTTTTGGCGGTCCACGGTATCCGTAAAACTCTCTTAGTAAAGCAGTCTGATGGATTGGATTTTACAGATCTGTTCCGTCTTTCCCCGGAGGACGGGTCTGTCTGCTCATGCAAGAATCTATGTCACATGGTTGTCTCGAGGGGAATGTGTGGGACGCTAACCCCGTCCGTGTATGATTTCTTCCGACAAGTAACTAAATTTCCCCCCTCAGTCCCTTCTTTCCTCCCAAAGGGCTGAGGCTGTTGAGTCTGGCATTTTCTCCTCTTCCTTT
>NW_015175309.1:0-1280 GCF_001447785.1 Gekko japonicus | reverse complement strand
CAGCTTAGAGGGAGCATTGGTGGGAACTGGGCAGGGTGGGACGTCAGCGGGCCATCCTGCCCATCCACCCTCCAAAGCGGCCCTTTCCTCCGGGAGAATTGAGCCTCCCCTGGAGTCTGCGGCTCCCCTTGTCATTCCGGGAGGCCTCCAGGCCGTCCCTGGAGGTCAAAAGTAAACGAGATCACGGTTTGGAGCGGTAAACAGCCAACGGCAACCCTGATCGAAGGACTATATCTTTGTATTATCGAAAGCTTCCTTTCAAAGCTTCCTTCCGGCCTCCCTGTTGTAATATCTGGTGTAACCAACCAGGCGTTAGTCAATGGCTTAATGCACAAGACCGAATTCAGGAGCAAGCTGAGAGTCTGTATAAAGTCTATAGAACAGAATAGATATAATGAATAAAGATGGAATATTAAAACTTGGAGAAACCTCCCCCCCCCCCAAACCACCGGTAAATTGCAAAACTATGTATTTTGCAATTGTAACAAGCATGTCAAATCTTTGTTTCGGAGCCGCGGTGGCTCAAGTGGTTAAGACGCTGAACTGCAGGCTGTGGAAGGTCAGTAGTTCAGCAGTTCGAGACCCGAGTGTGCCGCATGATGGAGTGAGCTCCCGTCTCTAGTTCCAGCTCCTGCCAACCTAGCAGTTCGAAAGCAAGACATTGCAAGTAGAGAAATAGGTACCACTTCGGTGGGAAGGTAACAGCGTTCCGTGCGCCTTGGTGTTTAGTCATGCCGGCCACATGACCACGGAAACGTCTTCGGACAGCGCTGGCTCTTCGGCTTTGAAACGGAGATGAGCACCGCAACCCTAGAGTCGGATTCGACTGGCTTTCGAGCAAGGGAACCTTTACCTAACAAGCATGTCAAATCTTTGTTTCGTCAATAAAAACTTTAAATACATTAAAAAAAACAACTTGGAGAAACCATTCTGTGCGGGATCGGCCTGGATGAAGCGTTGGAACGGGGTCCGAGCCGTCCCGTTGCAGAAACCGCAGGAGGTGCTGTGTCAAACGACGACACAGAAGAGAAAAAAGAAAGGAAAAACGGACCACAAAATAGGATTGTTCACATCAGTGTTATCTATCGGCATGTTTTCATCCTTAGACGTTTGGTGGACTGTTCGTGAACAGAAACTTCTGTCGATTGTGGAAAGGCGAAGGCGTCGCACTGAGCTTTGACGACACAAAGATATAGTTGTTATATAGCTGTATTTTGCCATTTACCTCCCTGGCGGTTGTCAACCCTGCCCTTCTCCGAGGGAGCGGGGACTTCAGACTG
>NW_015175308.1:0-1363 GCF_001447785.1 Gekko japonicus | reverse complement strand
TTTTTTGTTGTTAGCGTCCATTTCCTTGAGTTTCGCAGCTGTTTGCGCTGTCTTATTTGCAGTTTCAGTCAATTGGAGCTGCTGAGTTGCAAAGTTCTGATTTAGAGTTGTAAGCTGCTGGTTGACATTAGTCATCTGGTCCAGCAGAGGGTGCAAGGAATCTGCCAACAGTTTGGAGATCTCAGTGACCTCTTCCGGTCGGGGGCTCATGCTCCCCACTGGTTTTGCTTTTGCTAGTCTATCTCTCTCCGTCTTCTTCCACGCCATCTTTATGGATTGTTTACTTTTAGAAAAAGTTGCTAAAGTCTCTGAAATTTGCCCATACACTTACCCACGCTCTGGTAAGTCTCTCAAAAAAGGTTTCAACGCTTTTGCCTTCGCTCCCCCCCTTGGTAAATCGCTTTTTCCGTTGTACGTGTGGGAGGGACCCCTCCCCCGCTCGCTTTTCTCACTGTTCCCAAGGGGTGCTTTCTTTTTATAATCCCATCTTTCGCTTTAACTCGACTCATAGTTCATTGTTGGTCTTATGACCTCGCTCGGAATACATTTCAAACGCCCGATCTCTGACACTTGTCCCGGTCAGTGGCTCTAGTTCCATACAGACACTCAGCGGCAGGACCGTCGAGGCAGAAGAGTGCCTCAATTCCCCAGCAACGCACTGGTGAAGAGGCCACCTTTCAAGAGCCCCATGGTTAGGAGCCTATTACCAAGGCTCCAGGAGGGTGGCAACCAGTTGCCCCCTCTCCTATCCGCTGGTGCGCAGATCGCATCCCCGGGGAGGTCCAGGAGATGCGTCTGCTAGCGTGTTGCCATAAACCGGACCAGCTCTGTCTATTATTTTTGAGAATTCTTGGAGAACAGGTGAGGTGCCAAAAGATTGGAGGCGGGCAAATGTTGCCCCCATCTTCAAGAAGGGGGGAAAGGAGGATCCGGGTAACTACCAACCTGTCAGTTTGACGTCTATACCCGGGAAAGTTCTAGAACAAATAATCAAACAGACAGTCCTTGAGCATTTAGAAAGGATGGCTGTGATTACTAAGAGCCAGCACGGGTGTGGTTAAGTGCGCGGACTCTAATCTGGGAGAACCGGGTTTGATTCCCCACTCCTCCACTTGCACCTGGCTGGATGACCTTGGGCAAGCCGTAGTTCTGATAAGAGCTGTCCTTGAAAAAGAGAAGTTTCTGTCAGAGCTCTCTCAGCCCCACCAACCTCCCAGGGGGTCTATTGTGGGGAGGGGAAGGGAAAGGAGTTTGTAAGCCCCTCTGGGACACCGTTGGGTAGTGAAGGGCGGGGTATAAATCCAATCTCCTCCTCCTCCACTTCTTCTATTTCTACTTCTCCTTCCTTCCTTCCTTCCTTCCT
>NW_015175307.1:0-1354 GCF_001447785.1 Gekko japonicus | reverse complement strand
TTCTCGATGCTTGGGGATCCAACATCACCCTAGGAAAGTAAGATGGGGCAGGGAGTATTTGCATCCTCCCTATCCTTTCAGTCTGTTTATGTAAGTAAATATATATACATAATGCATCCCCCATTTTACACAAGAATGTATATAATTAAGCTCCCACAGAGCTGCTTGTATTCTGCCACTAGGTCCCCAAGTGGTGGTATCCTGAGTGCAACGGTTGTAATCACTTCACCCCCCATCTGATCGCTCTCCACCATTTTAGAGCCACTTCCGTTCGGAAGCCCAAGGCTTCCGATTTTCGCCCGGCATTTTTTTTTAAGTTGGCGAGATGCGCTTGGGCAAAGCTTCGCCCTGGCGTTTGTTTTTTTTAAAAAAAGAAAAAGGTCCTTAGGTTAAGGTGTTAGAGGAGTCCGGGACCTCAGGGAGGCCAGTTTGGTCTTTAAACTTTAAAGGTACGTCCTCTCTTCAGGGCATGCTTTTGGGGACGGGGTGTTTTGCGCATGCGCAAAGATTGCCATTCTGTGGATGGCTGCCTATGCGCATGCGCAAACTGAGTTTTTTAAAAAAAGCAAACCGCCGACACCCGCTGTGTGTGATCGGGCATACAGCGATGGGCTCAGCAGATCGGAGGTAAGTGTGATCGCATTTCAGCCAGCATAAACTGCAACGGTTGGAACCGGTGCAGTTTCTGCCGGCTGAAACGCCCCGTCTGAACGCACCCTGAGACTCCTTTGGGTAGTGAAGGGCGGGGTATAAATCCAATCTCTTCTTCTTCTTCCCTAAGTACCCAAACCCTA
This sequence comes from Gekko japonicus, assembly GCF_001447785.1. Taxonomy (NCBI): domain Eukaryota; kingdom Metazoa; phylum Chordata; class Lepidosauria; order Squamata; family Gekkonidae; genus Gekko; species Gekko japonicus. Next base: position 560 of record NW_015175307.1, on the reverse strand, counting down.
AGTGCCAAATCCATCTCCAGTATCCATCGTCTGTATAAGGGTGTTCTGTAGCTTTCATGACTGAGAATCTAAATTCTCCCTCAGAGCAGTTTTAATATATTTAAGACAATGGGGTTTCTCTTCTCTCTGTAGAAGTACTTTTCTGACTACTGCCTGTCAGAAAACACTGACTCCCAAATGTCTCTTCCCTCAGAAGCCAAACCCTCTGGCTACTGATCCAGATTTTTTTTCAGACCAAAACCAAGAGTCTCAAAAGGTGAAAGACCAAACAGTGAAAAACCTCTTTTCCTTCCAGGTCAACTGTTTTATTTCCTCTCTCAGCTGATGTTGGCCAATCAGAGAGTGAGTAGAGCAGCTCTTCTTTCTCATGAACTCCCTGACTCTCTGATAAAAGCAGCATTTTTTAAAAACGTGCTTTTCTGTGCAATCCATCACCATCTCCAGGCTTGGAAATTTCTGGAAATTTGAGGGTGGAGTTTGGTGAGGGGAGGAAGCTCAGCAGTGAAATGCCTTACAGTCCACCTTCCAAGCCAGCTATTTTCTCCAGAAGAACTGATTGT
>NW_015175306.1:512-1382 GCF_001447785.1 Gekko japonicus | reverse complement strand
ATGGGAGCTCACTCCGTCATGCGGATTAAATTAAATTAAATTAAATTAAGTTAAAAGCAACACTGAAACAGACCACATACACTGTTTAAACACATGCGCAGGAAGGAGAATGCCAGATGAAACAGATCAATCTTCACAAGGGATTCTGTGAATTCTGTCACAAACACAAACGTGTTTGACTGACAAACTCGTTTGGAGGCCGTGATCAGATGAGAGCTGATCACTCAGCCTGTTTGGTTTGTACTGAGCAGCCATGAATGCCTGCTGAAACCAGTTTGCATCAGGTTTCCTCAAAACTGCTCATGTGCAGATGTTGCGACTACAAAAATTGCACTGCAGAACCAACCTCCTTACAGAAGATTGCAATACTTGTAATATGTCTGGGTCCACTTGCTACCAAAAATGGGGAATGGCTTAAAACAACTTTAATAGGAAGAGCAATGAAAACCTGCTTGTACAGCAGGATCTCAAACCTTTAAGCTAATTAAGGTCATCTGGTCTTAGAGCAAGTCCTCAAACCACCAGTTCCTTACGTGTGTGTCAAGTGTTGTCAAGTTGCTTTGGACCTATGGCGAACCTATGAACTAATGACCTCCAAAATGTCCTGCTGTTAACATTTTGAAGGTCATTAATTCACAGGGTCACCAGTTCCTTAATGCTATTAAATATTACCTCTGTATGATAAATTCTGTTCCTATGGTGTCCACACGCTAGCGGCTACAAGCATGGTGGCGGCTACAAGCATGGACGGCTTCAAAAGGGAATTAGATAGGCATATGGAGCAGAGGTCCATCAGTGGCTATTAGCCACAAGGTATAGATAGGGGCTCTGGGGCAAGTGATGCTCTGTCTTCTTGGTGCTTGGGGGGGG
>NW_015175306.1:0-466 GCF_001447785.1 Gekko japonicus | reverse complement strand
ACAGGAGGTGGTGGTGGCTACAAGCATGGATGGCTTCAAGAGGGAATAGGATAAACATATGGAGCAGAGGTCCATCAGTGGCTATTAACCACATGGTATAGATAGGAGCTCTCGGTCTGGGGCAAGGGATGCTCTGTCTTCTTGGTACTTGGGGGTTGGGGGGGCAACAGTGGGAGGGCTTCTAATGTCCTCCTGGCCCCACTGCTGGACCCCCTGATGGCACCTGGTATTTCTGGCCACTGTGTGACACAGAGTGTTGGACTGGATGGGACTTTGGACTGATCCAACATTGGCATCTCTTATATTCTTATGTTCACGCTGCTCCTGGAACCGCTGCCATGTCCTTAAGGATCGCCTCTCTCAATATGTCCCTGGAGGAGCATTATGCTCTAGCAATAAGAACCATTTTTTGGTCCCTGCCCCGAGAGGGGTCTGGCTGTCTTCAACTAGGGCCAGGGCCTTCTCA
>NW_015175305.1:0-1384 GCF_001447785.1 Gekko japonicus | reverse complement strand
TTATCAAACCTTGGAAGAATGGATCCCTTCCAGAAGCTTCCATAAAGATAGCGCTTCTCTCCCTGTTTACGTTTTTGTAACTGATGGGAGCTGACACAGTCTCTTCAAAGAGGCATTGTTTGCGATCTACTGTCTGTTTGTCAGTCACAGAAATTCCGTCTGCTAGAGATGATTCTGGCGCACCCTCAACCAATGTGCCCTCTAAGCTGAATTAGTGTGAGCTAGCTCACAGTTTTATAGTCTCTGGCTCACACATTTTTGTCTTAGCTCAGGAAGGACGGCTCCTGAGCAAATTAATTTATGCACTTGCTCACAGCTTTCATGCCAGTAGCTCACAAAGTAGAATTTTTGCTCACAGGACTCCACAGCTTAGAGGGAGCATTGCCCTCGACCCATGTTCCCTCTAAGCTGTGGAGTTTTGTGAACAAAAATTCTACTTTGTGAGCTGCTGGCGTTAAAGCTGTGAGTGATCCATTTGGATACTGCATAAATTAGTTTGCTCTGGAGCCATCCTTCCTGAGCGAAGACAAAACTGTGTAAACTGTGGTTTGGTGCACCAGTTTGGTGCAGTGGTTAAGTGCACAGACTCTAATCTGGGAGAACCGGGTTTGATTCCCCACTCCTCCACTTGCAGCTGCTGATGTGACCTTGGGTCAGTCACAAGCTCTGGCACAGCTGTCCTTGAAAAAGAGCAGTTTGTGTCAGAGTTCTCTCAGCCCCACCTACCTCACAGGGTGTCTGTTGTGGGGAGGGGAAGGGAAAGGAGTTTGTAAGTTGCTCTGGGACTCCAAGTGAAGGGTGGGGTATAAATCCAATCTCTATTAGGCCGCACCCCCATGTTACCAGAAGTGTGGTCATCCAGCCACACCCACCTTTTGCTTCTTATTCTGTTTACCTTGTTTGTTGTCAAAACCCAGGGCCTTTTTTTGTAGCAGGAACTCCTTTGCATGTTAGGCCACACACCCCTAATGTAGCCAATCCTAATGAGTTTCTGCTGTTGGGTGTGGCCTATTATGCTAATGAGCTCCTGCTGGGTGTGGCCAACTCCGGAGCCAGCCGGAACTCCGTTCCTGTGCGTACCTGCCCAAAAATAGCCCTGCAAATAGCTCAGCTCAACTCAAGCATATCAGAACCTGAGAGCTAACCAGGACTGGCCACAGTCAGTATTTGAATGGGAGACCACCAAGGAATTCCAGGGTTGCTATGCAGAGGCTGCTATGCAGAGGAGACCGAAGAGCCTGTCCCAGTTCTCCAACATCTCACCTGATGTTAAGACACCAAAAATTCTATTTTAAAGGCTGAGAAACAATCAGTAGTTTGGGTCCAGGATCTTCCATTCCCTCGTTTAGACGTGAACTAGATAACACATTGATTCAACTCCACA
>NW_015175304.1:0-1141 GCF_001447785.1 Gekko japonicus | reverse complement strand
TTACCCACACACTTTCAACAGGGCAACTCTCGAAATCCTGAATTTCAGTGCAAGTGTATTCCTTCTTGACATATAGTGCCACTCCACTTCTTTTTTGTTTATTCTGTTCCGTTTGAACAAGGTATATCCTTCAATCACTTCTCTTATGTTCCTATGTTCTTACCCTGGTTGGATCCCGGGCCGCAACTATTTCCCAGCAGCTGAACCCAGTGCTATTGTGGGACATGTCAGCTCTACAGGTCCGAGTCTCCCCTCTACCTCTTGTAGAGTAGTCCCGAGAAGGTCTGCTTGTCTGGGTGATGGTCTCTGTGGGCAGCACTGGGAAGTGTGGACAGGGGGTCACGAGATTGCCTAGCTGTTCCAGCTCTTGGTGCTACCCAGGGTGCACCACGAGGAGGCGAGGTAAAGTAGCACCTCAAACGAAAGGCTCAAATTCTAGGTAGTGGTAGTTAGTGGGACTGCTGCCCAGTCAGTCCACAAGCATACACTTACTCCTGGAGTTAACCCAGGCAGGGCCTCAGAAAGTGAGAGGGAGGGGTTGCGGTTGTCCACCCTGATCTTCCTCTCTCAGCAGCAACACACCAGCTACCATTGTCCCATCTGAGGAACTGTAGCCTAGGGGTGGCTGCCCCTCATCCTGGGTCCTCCTGCACCCACCACCCACCACTGCTAAGAAAAGATGATTCTGGTGTTAATCTTTTTGGCACTCCTGCGGGTTTTCCTGGTTTTTGACTGGGACTGGGACTGGCCCTTTTTTCAGCTGCACTGAAGAATTTTTTCCTGCTGCTGCTGCTATTTAAACCAGCATTCATTTTTTGTTTGAGGATGGATGGTGGTGATTTTGTTTAGTAGCACAGTCGAGTCTGAGTATTTGCAACCCCATGGACCACATCACACCAGGCACTGCTGTCTTCCATCGTCCTCCGGAGTTTGCTTAATTTCATGGCCTTGCTCAATAACACTGTGTATTCATCTCATCCTTTGCCGTCCCCTCCTTCTTTTACTTTCAGTCTTTCCCAGCATCAGGGTCTTCTCCAGTGAGTGCTTCCTTCTCATTTGGTGGCCAAAGCATTTGAGCTTCAGCTTCTGTATCTGGCCTTCCAAGGATCAGCCGGGGTTGATTTCTTTTAGGATCGACTGA
>NW_015175303.1:573-1413 GCF_001447785.1 Gekko japonicus | reverse complement strand
AATTCTACTCCCTATCTCTGCCATTGAGATTTTGTTTACTAAAGATTTTGAAATTAGTACATCTGAGAAAAAAGTAAATTCCTTCGTCCTTGGATGCAATGACCTCCATATATCTTCTAAGCCAAAATTATCTAAGAGTTTCCGCAAACCTGATGGATTCATTTTTCTATTTTTTTCTGTCTGAGTTTTGAACGTCTTGTCCATTTTTGGGTCGTCCACCAAATTGAGATCGCCCCCAATTAATACCGCTCCTTGCTGAAAGGTTTGTAATTGTTCTAATGTGTCCTGTATAAAAGACAGTTGTTCTGTATTAGGTGAATAGAGAGATGCCAAAGTTATTAGTTTTCCGTTTAGTTTTCCTTTTACAAAAATAAATCTACCCCTAGAATCTGCTTTTGTATCTTCTACCTGAAATGGAGTATTTTTAGAAATTAAAATTGCAACCCCTCTAGCCTTAGAGGAGCCTGATGATTGAAAAGTTTGAGTAAACCATGTTGTTTTCAAAATTCTTTGTTCTTTTGTTTTTAAGTGTGTTTCTTGAAGAAAAACTATGTTTGGTTTTTCTTTAACTATTGTATTAGTAAGTCTTCGTCTTTTTACAGGATTATTCATGCCCTTACAGTTCCATGATAATATTGTATAGTCGCTCATTCAGAGTTGATTTAACAAACCACCCCACTATTCAAACTCACTAACTTCAAAATAACCTTAACAAGGTTCAACAACACCTGCCAAAATGACAGATTCTGTTAACAGGCTTTCCACCTTTTACAGTGGAAAGAATAGGAGAAGAACCAACTTCTCCTGTTCCGTTAACTTCCTTTTGTATTTCTAAGTATA
>NW_015175303.1:0-522 GCF_001447785.1 Gekko japonicus | reverse complement strand
ACCCCCCCCCCTGGATAGTTTCATTTATTCTCATCAATAGACTTTAGTTATCCAAAGTTATAACCTCTTTTTTCAATAAACCAGTAATGTTAAAATAATATTGAAATATTGAAAACAGTTTACTTAATGATATATAGAATAAAACAGGTTATATTCATCACAATATAATCTAAAGTCCCGCCTCATTTCAACAGACCATCTATTAAAATAAGGCTTAAACACCTTCAAATCAGGGTTTTATGTTACCTTTTTCTCCATAAAAAAATAAAAATAAACTCAAGATATCAACATATAATATACACTAACATAGGTTTCAACCATCCCTCAACTAAAATAGGTCTTTAACATCTTCAGACCCGGTTTTATATCACCTTTTTCTCAAAAAAAAAAAAAGAAATAAAAAATAAGTTTCATGCACCAGAATATAAAATTAGTCGACAGATCATCGTTTAAAATAGGTCTTAGACATCTTTAAATCAGGATTTCTATCGCCTTTTTCTTCATAAAAAAATAAAAATATAA
>NW_015175302.1:0-1361 GCF_001447785.1 Gekko japonicus | reverse complement strand
CCCTTCCAGGGCAGAAGCTCTGAGGAGAAATCCCAGGGGTCCCGCTTAGCACCTGAGGACCCCTTTGCTGAGATCCCACCCTTGGCTGCAAGGGGGGGAGGGAGGCAGGGAGGAAGATGTACCCCCCTCCTGGATGGACAGGGGTCGTTTCATAGAAAAAGAGCTAGGGGAACTCATTAGCATAACTCATTAGCATATGCCACCTGACATCAGGGGCCCGGCGGTGGACCTGTAAGGCCGGCGGGAGTGCGAGGAAGCCCCGCGAAGGCCCTCCCTGGCCCCAGGCAGGCAGGGGTGGGGAGAGGCGGGGAGGAAGCAACTTACCCTCCCTCTTCTCCTGCCTCCTCCTGGCTGAATGAGGGCCGGAAGTGGGGCGGCCGGAAGCAGGGGGTGGGGCTTCGTCGTGTGCCCCGCCCCTGCACCACACCCGTGGGAACTGCGATCCCCCGCGATCCCCCCCGAATCGACCTCTGTGGATGGAGAAGGAGAGGGAGGAAAGGGAGGAAATGGGAGGAAGCGTCACTTACAGCAAGAAATGCCGGGCTCCCTGAGGTCATCTCTGACTATTACTAACTATAACTAACTAAACAAACCTCTTCTAACCACAAAAACAAAGGAACAAAGAAAACTGTCTAAAAGTATGGTAAAGAACAACCAAAGCTGAAAGTATGAAAAATGAAACAGACCTTTCTAAACGTATGAAAGATGAACAAACAAATCTTAAACTATGAAAAACGAACCGACAAACCTACCTAAAACTATGAAAAACGAACAAACAAATCTATCTACAAGTATGAAGAATGAACAAACAAATCCTAAATTATCAAAAACAAACCAACGAACGATCCTACCTAAAACTATGAAAGCCAACAAACAAACACATTCACTAATACTATGGAAAATAAACAAACACATGCACCTATCTAGAAAAATGAAAAAAGAAACTTCAACGTTATCAGTCCTAACAAACAAATCCACACCAACCACCGCACAACCTCTCTTCGCCTACATCCCCACAACTGACCAGAAAACCAGCCGGCGGTGATGTCAGAAAGGAGGGCGTGGCCCTGTCCCTTAGCAACCGCACACAACAATGGGCCCGTCCCGTCTGTGCCTGTCCTAGAACAAGTTCTATGAGGAAAGGTTGAGAGAGCTGGGTATGTTTAGCCTGTAGAGGAGACGACTGAGATAGAACCTCAGGGACAGATATGCCTGAAAGTGGCTGGCTATTGAAAACCATTCTCTCCTTTAAGTACCTCTTTGCCAAGGGGGGTGGGGGGCGGCGGCGGGAGGTGAAAAAAGTTCGAGGGAAGGGTGACAGGTGTGGAGTATATTCACAATAAATGACTTCTCTTTCTTTT
>NW_015175301.1:1314-1434 GCF_001447785.1 Gekko japonicus | reverse complement strand
CCTGTCAAATCACTTTATAGCCTACAAACACAAGGGCATTTCGTAGAAAAAGAGCTAGGGGAACTCATTAGCATAACTCATTAGCATATGCCACACTCCCTGACATCAGGGGCCCGGTGG
>NW_015175301.1:0-841 GCF_001447785.1 Gekko japonicus | reverse complement strand
GCTCTTCCCCAGTAGCATATTGGACACCTTCCGATCTGAGGGGCTCATCTTCCGGCATCATATATTTTAGCCTTTTGTCACCGTCCATGGGGTTTTCTTGGCAAAGATATTGGAGTGGGGATCTGTAGTGGATCACATTTTGTCTGAGTTCTCCACTGTGGCCTGTCCGTCCTGGGCGGCCCTCCATGGCATAGACCACAACCTCATCGAACCATGCCAGCCCCCTCTCTGTGTCAAGGCAGCAATCCATGAGAGGAGCCTAAGAAGCATGGGTCTCATAGGCTCCTTATATTCCTACATTCTATTCTCTATTGGCCCAAACCATTTCCTACAAATGGGCTAGAAAAAGCTGAAAGGCTATTGATTCTCCACCAAACTGGTTTTCTTCCCTTTGCTCTTTGAGTTCTGGTATTCTGGTTCCAAACACGTTATATTTACTCTGAGGTGTGTTGTATAGCAGTAAGCTTACCTATCAGGACACCTTTCAGTCGTGCTCAGTAAACAGCACACAGGAGACTCTGATGGCTTCAACAACAGGCCTCTTTAATGCTTCCAGTTCATACAACTGGGAGACTGGGAGCAAGACACGGATCAAGTCCTAAGTGAGACTTCCACCATACAGAACTTAATGGAGGAAACAGAAAATCATTATTGAGGGCTCACTTAAAGGTATACATATACATCTGCCCCTCAAAGACTCATATAATGGAAATGTTACTCCTTAAATATTGAGGTGTTCTGCATTGACATTCTTGTCAATTGTGTGACCCTATTGCTTTGGGGGTTCTTTTTCATTTGCTCCCTCTGGTGGATAATTCAGTATTACATTGCTGTATCGCTG
>NW_015175300.1:0-1465 GCF_001447785.1 Gekko japonicus | reverse complement strand
AAAGAGGGCCAACACTGCTGAACTTCTGGGATCTGTTGAGATCAGGCTAGCCTAGGTTGTCCAGGTCAGGGCAATCTTCTACCTTCAGTTGTTGCATAGAAAGGTGTCTGATGGTTTCTCCTTTTGGGAAAAAAACCCAAAGCAGTCCGTGTTCCCTCTAAGCTGAGTTAGTGTGAGCTAGCTCACAGTTTCTTAGCCTCCGGCTGACACATTTTTGTCTTGGATCAGGAAGGAGGGCTCCAGAGCAAACTAAGTTATGCAGTAGCCAAATCGCTCGCTCACAACTTTAATGCCAGTCGCTCAGAAAGTAGAATTTTTGCTCACAAGACTCCGCAGCTTAGAGGGAGCATTGAAAGCAGTCTTTATTTTTGCATCGGATTCTCTTTTCCCATGGCACGCCCACCCCTTCAAATGAGCCTGCTCTCAACTTCATTTTGTGTCCATGCGTAAAAAAAATGTACATTGCATAAGAAGTAGGCATGCTGAGAAATCTGTGGCAAACAGCGTTGGCAGGTGCGCCAGCCATTTTTGACAGCGATAACTCATGAGCCCAGCCTCTGACGGGCAAGTCTCACCTTTGCTGTTTGCTTCTCCAGTCAAGCACCGAACAGAAGAGAACTCTTTTATGAAGCACTGCTCCGTGGCAGAATTGAACCTCGGTCAGGTATTTGCTTTTAAAATACGCTTATACTTGTCCTGCCAACCTAGCCGTTCGAAAGCAAGAAATTGCAAGTAGATAAATAGGTACCACTTCGGTGGGAAGGTAACAGCGTCTTCGGACAGCGCTGGCTCTTCGGCTTTGAAACGGAGATGAGCACTGCAACCCTAGAGTCGGATTCGACTGGCTTTCGAGCAAGGGAACCTTTAGCTTTACCTTTATACTTGTCTGTGTGTGCTTCATGTGCAAGACATTTTTTTTTATTAAAAAAAACCTGCTATGAAAAAAATATTTTTATGATGTGCTGGTGATGGAGAACTACAGCTCCCATGGGGCTTTGCGGAAGTCTTAATGCGCCAGCTGCTGCATATTAAGACAACCCAGCCGCCATTAACGTTGATCATAGAGGAACAGCAAATGGCAAGGCCATCCATGTTTGTCCATGCATTTGAATACACATTTTAGTTCCTCATTTGAAAGGTGGTGGAGGGCTGAGAGCCAGAGTGGTATAGTGGTTAAAGTGTCAGACTAGGATCTGGGAGACCCAGGTTCGATTCCTCACTCTGTCATGGAAGCTCGCTGGGTGACCTTGGGCCAGTCACACGCTCTCAGCCTAACTGGTCTCACTGGGTTGTCATGAGGATAGAACAGAGGAGAGGAGAATGATGCAAGCCGCTTTGTGGATAAAACAGAGGAGAGTATAATGATGTAAGCCGCTGTGTGTCCCCATTGGGGGAAAAGGTGGGATATAGTAAATTTTTTAAAATCTGCTATTATGGTGAGTGGGTCAAATTGGGCAGAGGAATT
>NW_015175299.1:0-1238 GCF_001447785.1 Gekko japonicus | reverse complement strand
TAAGTATACCGATTGCAACCGGCACCTATTCTGCTTATCTTCAGGCCCCACCTGGATGTTATGCAAAAGTATACAGCACTGTGTATAACAGATGTATGTTCAAGGTAAATCAATTTTGTGCTTTTTTCTATACTGTTATATAAATATTGGTATCAAATATTATCAAAAATAGGTTTCACCCAAACAAAACAACAAAGTGCAGGTTTAGATTCTGTACAAATATTCAGACAGCACCTTGTCAGTATCACAATCCCTAGTCCCACAGGACTCAATTTACCCATTTTGAATACAATCTTTTTCAAGGACTGTGATGTATATAAAGAACATAAGGCACAATCATGTCTCTTTGTGAGCACAAAAACTCTTAAGATAGCAGCATATTTTCTAGGGTCCCATCCGGACCCTTGCGGCAGACATAATAACCTATCTAGGACAGCATATCCCTCAAGTTCTATCAGGTAGCCGCTACCTTGAACGTACATCTGTTATACACTGCATGTGGGTAGTGGAACCCGTAGGATTCCAGGCGGGAAGTGTGCTGCCCCCAGCCAGCGTTTAACTGTAGTTAAGTAGAACTGCCATATATCTTTAAGAGCAGTTGCCCCTGGGAATTGAAGTCTTTAGTTAGACATCCCAAAGCACCCCTCCGACTGGCTGTTTAACAGTCAGTTCCTGCACCCAGAGGCACGGGATTTGAGTTTACAGCTCTCTTCCGTTCCTTTGTCCACTCTTTAAACGGCAAAGGGGTCGGAGCACGCAATCTTTTTCACCATGAGCCAGTGAACTGAATTAGATTACAAAGATGTGAATTTCACCAGTTATTCAGCTTGATTGTGAGTACAGAAATCTTCTGAATGCATGTGGAGCTTAATAAAATATGATTTAATTCTACTTAACTTTGGCTGTGCGTTGAATCTCGTCCAGAAGGCGCTGTTCTTGACTTAGCGCCAGACGGAACAGTGCTATATACTTTTGCATATCTTCCTAACACTGTGACCCTCAGTTTTTGTATTTCCCACCAGGATGTTGGCAGACTTAATTGCCACAGGAAAATGAATGAGGGTTGCCATCCTTCAGGTGGGGGCTGGGGATCTCCTGGAATTACAACTGATCTCCAGACTACATAGATTGCTTATTTATTTAAAACATTTATTCTACTACTCCTGGAGAAAATGGCTGCTTTGCGTGGCATCATACCCTACCAAGGTTCTTCCCCTCCCTTAACTCCACTCTTCCAG
>NW_015175298.1:1171-1460 GCF_001447785.1 Gekko japonicus | reverse complement strand
TCCATTTGGCAAACACTCTGTTCATATCCTATAGTAACACTCATCAGGTCCATTTCTGACATGATACATCACGGTCGTTTGCTTCTTCTCAACTTCCGTCCCGTGCTCTCTCTCTTTGGTTTGCATCCACCAGGAGGATGGCATCCCTATGCCCACAGGGTGCCACACTGGAAAGAGGGTCGGGGCGGGGGGGGATGGCCGGGTGCAAAGGAAGGAGGCCAGGACAAACAAGCAGACTACAGAGCCAGGAGAGGGGGCGCTCCCTGATGCTCCTGCCGAGCGCGGGGGG
>NW_015175298.1:0-1043 GCF_001447785.1 Gekko japonicus | reverse complement strand
GGAAGCAGGGGGCGGGGCTTCGTCATGTGCCCCACCCCCCGTACCTCACCAGGGGGAACTGCGATCCCCTGCGATCCCCACCGAAATGACCTGGATTGACTGATTTGATCTTCTTGCAGTCCAAGGGACTCTCAAGAGTCTTCTCCAGCACCATAGTTCAAAATAATCTATTCTTCGGCGCTCGGCCTTCCTTATAGTCCAACTCTCGCAGGCATACATGACTACTGGAAATACCATTGCTCCACTGAGGCCCCTCCCCAAACTCTTCCCCTTTTAGGCTCCACCCCCAACATTGCCGGGAATTTCCCAACATGGACTTGCCAACTCCAAGGTGTAACCAATGCCAAAATGGCTGCCATAGAAGACAGCAGGGGTCATTTCGCCTGCTTTGCAGAAGAATCACAGAAGGTGATTAAAAAGAAATTAAGAAAAGCTGTTGGGTGAGGACAGAAAGGGGGGATAAAAAAAGAGACTTTGAAGGGGAAGGGGAGAAAGAGGAATAAAAAGAAAGAAAGCCCTGGGGTGAAAGGGAGGAATGGAGGAGGAGGAGGAGATTGGATTTATACCCCGCCCTTCACTCGGAGTCTCAGAGCAGTTTACAAAATCCTTTCCCTTCCTCTCCCCACAACAAACACCCTGTGAGGTAGGTGGGGCTGAGAGAGCTCTTTCCAGATCTGCCCTTTCAAGAACAGCTGTGCCAGAACTATGGCTTGCCCAAGGTCATCCAGCAGCTGTAAGTGGAGGAGTGGGGAATCAAACCCGGTTCTCCCAGCTTAGAGTCTGCACACTTAACCACTACATCAAGCTGGCTCTCCTACACCAAACTGGCTCTCTTGTGGGTGAAAAATAAATGCAGGAAAGCCCAAGAGGAGAATGGAACCATACAGTGACTACAAAAAGCCCAGGTGCTTACCAATCTTAAGTGATTAAGTCAGTCATTAAGAAAAATTTGGCCACATTAAAAAAAATGGAGATAGACCTAAAACTCTATGGCTAGTCTTGAACACACACACGTGAATGCACACGTCCATCAATGGACATAT
>NW_015175297.1:0-1490 GCF_001447785.1 Gekko japonicus | reverse complement strand
AGGCTAAGAGCCACAGGACAAGAGCCCTTCGGCTCACACCAAAGGCTCGCGCCTCAGGTGAGGAGCAGTCTTTTGTTTCAAAAGGCCCCTTCCTGCTTAGCACAACAGAGCCCAGCACAATGGGGGCGGGGCTTGCAATCAACAGCACTCCACAGCAACTCACTCAGCCTCCAACAGCCCCCAAAGCACAAACAGCCCCAAACAGACTTAAACAGAACCACTCTCTATCAGACTACAAAGAACCCAACTCTCTCTCAGCTCCCACACAGCAGCTAGGAAGGCAAAGGGAGAAAGAAAAATCTCCTACCTTCTATCAGCAACACACCATGTGCTCTCCACTCCTTGCCTCAGCCCAGCTGACTCAGCTCTGCCTCAGGTGAGGAGCAGCCTTTTGTTTCAAAAGGTCCCTTCCTGCTCAGCACAGCAGAGCCCAGCATAGGGGGCAGTTTCTCTCTGCAAATTAATCAGATTAATATGGGTTTGTCTGTAGCAGTAGAAAAGAGTAAGAGTCCGGTAATACCTTAAAGACTGGTCTGGGGCAAGTGATGCTCTGTATTCTTGGTGCTTGGGGGGGCAACAGTGGGAGGGCTTCTAGTGTCCTGGCCCCACTAATGGACCTCCTGATGGCACCTGGTATTTTTGGCCACTGTGTGACAGAGTGTTGGACTGGATGGGCCTTTGGCCTGATCCAACATTGGCTTCTCTTATGTTCTTAAGACTAACTAAATTTGTGGCAGAATATAAGCTTTTTATGAGTCACTGCTCACTATTTCAGATACCTGACCTTATATCTGAAGAATTGAGCAGTGTCTCATGAAAGCTCATACCCTATTACAACTTTTGTTAGTCCTTAAGGTGCTACTGGACTCTTAACTCTTTTCTACTTAAATTAATCAGGACACTTAACCACAAAGGAATTCTGCCAGGTACTCTCTGCCATAGGGAGGAAAGGCAGTATAGTATGGCCCAATCTCGTCAGATCTTGGAAGCTAAGCAGGGAGACCACCAAGGAAGGCTCTGCAGAGGAAGGCCATGGCAAACCACCTCTGCTTCTTGCTTGCCTTGAATGCCCTTAGTTGGGGTTACCATAAACCAGCTGGGACTTGCTTGCACTTCACACATGTACATTCTGCCACAGAAAGAATGATGTCCACCAAAGCTTCTCAATTCCCCACCAAAAGGTTCTCAATTCAGATTGGTATAACTTGGCCTTTAAATCTCCTGCCTAAACATCAGATGAGTGAAGAAATGAAGATTGCCTCTACCTGGCTCCTCCCTGCTCAGACACATTTTACCTGTTAGCTGAAATATGCACAGGACCTTAACCCACCTTTCTTCTCCCCTTTGGTCAATCAGGTGACATACCTGTGACCTCACCTTGCCCCTCCTTTTTTTCAATCCTGAAAGAAATAACCCTTTTTCCTTTAGCAGCCTGAGCCAAGAGGAATGGTGGGGTATACGCAAGCAAACAAACAGCATTTTAATTCAAG
>NW_015175296.1:1346-1451 GCF_001447785.1 Gekko japonicus | reverse complement strand
CTTGGCCACACTGAATCCCATTTGCCACGCTGACAGCGACAGTACCATCTTGGCTGGATTGTTACGGCAGGGGTTGGGGGATTCAATAACAACACCATGCCCTGC
>NW_015175296.1:0-607 GCF_001447785.1 Gekko japonicus | reverse complement strand
TCGAGCTTGTCAACATCCTTCCTCAAATGTGGTGCCCAAAACTGGACACAGGACTCCAGGTGAGGCCTGACCGCAGCAGAACAGAGCGGAACGACCACCTCCCGTGATCTGGACACAAGGCTTCTGTTAATGCATCCTAAGACTGCATTAGCTTTCTTCACAGCCACATCGCACTGCAGGCTCATGTTTAGAAAGGAGCTACCACCACCCAGTTCCTCCTCCTGCGAGACTCCCGGCTCCCTCTCTGACGACGAGGAAGGGTTTTATCTTATCAACTTTTTACCAGTCTGCTTCTGTTTAACGGATAGTTTTTATGCCGCTTATGTCCCATGGCTTGTTTTAATGGTTTGTGTTTTGGTACTGCATTTTTTAAAGTTAAGACAACAGAGAGAGGCCTGCCTGACTGTCCCATGAATCAAAGAAGCTCGTCTGATGGGCACCCGAGACAGGGCCTTCTTGGTAGCAGCACCATTATTATGGAACAGTCTCCCCAAGGAGGTGCACCCAGCCCCCTCACTTTTGATCTTCAGCAGGCAGCTGAAGACAAATTTTATTTAGGACCGCATTTGAAAAAACGTTGCCTTTTCAATTTACTGGTAGCCCTAAT
>NW_015175295.1:0-1166 GCF_001447785.1 Gekko japonicus | reverse complement strand
CATAAGGACTGAACCTGAGGCCTTTCGCATACGAAGCCAGAGCCTCTCCCTTGATAGCAACACTGAAGAATTACCAAGGGTTTCCCCTCATATAAGCAAAAACCCAGGAACAAGGACCAAAGGCATTCCACATTGGAGGGGACTTTACAATCCGAGTGGGACAGAATTTAAATCTTAAAGTTCTCCTCACATCGGCTCCTCCCCTCCCCCTCTCAGCCCGGAGGTTTCACCAGAGCCTGCTAACAGAGTTTCATCTTTCTGTTGCCAAAATTCCTAGTGGAATTTTCCCTTCTGTACAAACCATCAAGGTCACAGAGTCCTTAGATCCAGTGATACATACATGAAGCTTCCTTATACTGAATCATACTGAATACTGACCATCAGTATTGAGTATTTTCTACTCAGACTGGCAGCAGCTCTCCAGGGTCTCAGGTGGAGGTCTTTCACTTCACCTACTACAAAATTCCCTAACTGGAGATAGCAGGAATTGAACCTTGGACCTTCTGCGTACCAAGAAGATGCTTTACAACTGAGCCATGGCCACTTCCCATATTGACTGTACCCTGCAAGCGGCACTTACCCGCCGTGGATGGGATGATGAATTCAGGACAAAGTTGTTTGCTGAGTATATCTGACACAGACTGGGAAGAAAAGTACATGTCAGTAATTTGCTGGTGCAGCTAGGAATGACGTCTTCAGAGGGTGACCAGGAAGGCCACGAGATAAATATGATTGTAGGGGTCATCTAATTAAACCACTTTTTCGGTTTTGCTGCCCCAGACCAACGTGGGTGCCCCTCTGCAATCTCTGTGCAGAGCTCAAATGTACAGAAGACAAGAACAGGCAGTTCCAGACAGTAGAAAGTGAGCGACCGTCGAATAAGGACAGCACTGCTAGGAAGACTGTGTGATGGCCAGTGTGGTGTAGTGGTTAAACTGTTGGACTAGGATCTGGGAGACCTAGGTTTGAATCCCCACTGTGCCATGGATGCTCGCTGGGTGACCTTGGGCCAGTTACTTTCTCACAGCTTAATGTACCTCACAGAGATGCTGGGAAGATAAAATGGGCAAGGAGAACTGTGTCTACTGCCCTAAACAATAGTCTTTCTCAAACTGCCCAAAATTTATCACAGACTTATGTTCGTGAGCTGGTTTGTGCCCATCCCT
>NW_015175294.1:0-1524 GCF_001447785.1 Gekko japonicus | reverse complement strand
CTCCTCGGCGCGCGGCTGCTTCCGACTGCTGCTTCTGGCTATGTCCCTACGGCTCCGCCGCGCTACGTCGTCACGCCATCCGCCTCCATCATCGCTGCATCCTCGTGTTGCCACTACTCCACCGCCACCATTACTGCCGCCGCCAACACTCCTGGCACACACGTGACCAGGAGGAGGGTTCCCCCTGCCACCTAGGGCAGGTACCCATTTGTCTACTTGCAATTATGCTTTCGAGCCTCTGGGTGGGCGGGAGCTGGGACTAGGGCCGGGAGCTCACCCCGGCTGCGGTGGGGCTTGAACAGCCATAGTGGCTGTTCGCTGATGTTATTACTGCAGGCGTCATACCGCCTGCGCCACCGCTCCCTATCCGCTATTTATCTGCACATCAAAGGAGGTCCTGAAGCAGAGCTTTCACACCTGACCAGATGGCCTGTTCTGAGTTAGAGTCTAGAGTTTCAAATATTGGCCCAACCCATAGAATACCTGCCCCTTTCTACATGCACCAATGAGGGAGGTCATTGGATTGGACTTGTAAGTAGGTGGGACTGCAGTTTGGCAAGGTGCCACCCACCTGGTGATTCAACTATAAAACGTGAAGACCATGCGTTAAGGTCTTTGCCAGCCACATTCTAGCACCAACGCAAAGACCATGCTTCAGGCTAGCCACCTCTCCTCTCATCAACTCCTTTATACTTTGAATTCCTTTCTTGCTATGCAACAATCCTTTCTGTCTATTATGGATCTCTTTGGACTGCAGCCAAAGACACACACACAGACACACTTGACCGGCTGTTTCTGGAACAGTGTGATTTAGGTAAACTAGACACTATTCTCTGTCCCTTTATTTTTCATTGCAACAGACAAGACTTCTGAAACAGGCAAGTATGAACCGATTTTCCTGCCTACCTCCTAAAGTAAAATAAACTGCTTTCTATTTCTGTAATTCTAAAGGAATCTTGAGTGTATGCGAAAAGTGAGACTGATTATTATGTGTGCATGTGACGTTAATATTGCTCAGTAAAAAGATTATTTGTTTTGGAAAAACACCCGTCTCGTCTCCATAACTGGGTCTCTGTGGGTAGACACGACCTTGGTATAGCTGGCCAGAGCTCACGTTAAATTTAGTTATATATTTTTGTCTCAGCTCAGGAAGGATGGCTCCAGAGCAAAACTAATTTATGCAGTAGCCAAATCGCTTGCTCACAACTTTAAAGCCAGTAGCCCACAAAGTAGAATTTTTGCTCACAAGACTCCACAGCTTAGAGGGAACATTGCTCACCACTTAGGGTGGCCCATTTGGCATCAACCAGAGGCAGGGCCTTTTCCATCATGGCTCCAGCTCTGTGGAAGGGGCTCCCTGAAGAGGGGAAAGAAGCCCCCCTCCGTGAAGATCTTCAGGAGGTGCTTCAAGGCCTGCCTGTTCATCAGGGCTTTCGAGGGGGTGTGAGTGGCAGGCATCTTTTAAACTGGGAGGGGGGAGAATTTTTTAATTCAATTCGACCTCATTTGGAGTACTGTGTGCAG
>NW_015175293.1:0-1508 GCF_001447785.1 Gekko japonicus | reverse complement strand
TCCTTTCCAACACCTGTTTTCTTAGACCTACTTGGTTTAAACTTTTATCCTTTGGCACACAAAGCATGATTTCTCTACCATCAGTCCATCAGTGTCATCATTGTCTACTCAGACTGGCAGTGGTGCTCCAGGGAGTTATGTCGAGGATTTTGCCCATGCCATGCTTTGTTTCTGAGCCGTTGTGCCTGGCTAGGGGGGTTCTCAAGGGTTTCCAGGTCCCCCTAAATTTCTGGAGAACCCCTTCCTAAATCCCACATGGCTCTGCCTCCATAAATAGTGACAATGGCCTGTGACGTCACTGGCTCCTCCCTATGATGTCACTGGGCCTTGGTTCTTTTAAGGACCTAGCACAGCAATGCCTCTGGCCCAGCCCCAGCCCCCCCCCCCGGGAAATTGGAAAGTCTATGCCCTTGAATGCAGTGAGTATTATTTAATGGTTCCCTGTCAGTGAAGGCCTGAAGCCTGAAGAGGCCATGGCTCAGTGGCCAAGCATCTGCTTGGCAGGCAGAAGGTTCCAGGTTCAGTCCCTGACCTCTCCAGTTTAAAGGATGAAATAATAGGTGATGTGATAGACCTCTGCCTGAGACCCTGGAGACCCACTGCCAGTCTGAGTAGGCAGTACTGACCCTCATGGACCAACAGTCTGATTCAGTCTAAGACGGCTCCATTGTTGCCCTGCAAGTCGCTTATAGCGCTCCTTTTGGGCTTATGGACTCCATAATAACTGGAGTGTGCAGTAAATGTGCAAAAGAGAATGGATTGTGTGGTGATGCCAACTGCAGACACATGCCCAGCAGAGGAAAACCTTCTCCCGAGATGATGTGCCAATGGTTCCTGGGGTCATCTGCCATCTCTTACCCACAGCACAGCAAGAAGAGAATCAAGCTCCCTAGCCACATGAAGCACAGCAAAGCCAGTAACCATTTGCTGTTCAACGGACACCATGCCAAGCCATAAGACCAGAGATGTTGACAGAGACTCTATGAGCTAGCATCTTCTCTGACATGCAGGCACCTCCCCACCACCACCTTTGCCTAACTGAACATAGGCAATCCAGCATGACAAAGAATCCACAGCCATGAGAGCATTAGAGGGCTGACACATACCACCTAAACTCATCAACTAGAGCCATCAATGGACCATCGATGACAATGACTCTGGCCGCCTCAGCTATTGTTCTCAAAGGTGCCACTGAAGAGTAAATAGAAGCCAATATTGACCAACCATTAAACCCCCTTCCTCCCGAAACTAGCTTTTGATTAGGAAACTTCCTGGGACTGACCAAGGGGATGTGACAGGGGAAGTGGCCAGCGAAGCGCCCCCCCACAAGTCCCAATAGTGTATAAAAGAGCGTAATCTACCATGCACTCTCTTCTCTACCTCTAGACCCAGCCTATCTCCACGATTCTTGGTTTTAGCACTGCCAGAGTATACCACATGTTCTGCAGGCTTACAATATGACCCTGATTCCCCCATAGTCTCCCTTATTTTCCTGTGGATTGCTTCAT
>NW_015175292.1:0-1487 GCF_001447785.1 Gekko japonicus | reverse complement strand
TTCCTCCTCCTGCAGAGCTCCTCCTGCTTATGCAGGCCAGAAGCTGTGAGGAATAAAGGTAAAGGTAAAGGTTCCCTTGCTCGAAAGCCAGTCGAATCCGACTCTAGGGTTGCGGTGCTCATCTCCGTTTCAGAGCCGAAGAGCCAGCGCTGTCCGAAGACGTTTCCATGGTCATGTGGCCGGCATGACTAAACACCAAGGCGCACGGAACGCTGTTTTAGAGAGAAGGCTGGGCAGGTCTCACCACCACCGGTGTTGGGGGGGGAGGGAGAAGGCTTGATGGGGTTCGCCGCTACCAGTGTTGGGGAGGAGGGAGAAGGCTTGGCGGGCCTGATGGGTCCGCCTGCTGGGCTTACCTGCTGCTGCTTCCTCCTCCTGCAGAGCTCCTCCTGCTTCTGCAGGCCAGGGGCTATGGGGAATACTCCCCCCCCCGAGGATCACGGGGCCCCCTTCTTGTTTGGTTTTTAATGCTGATTTCTCCAAAATATCTTGGTTACTTGATATGTCAATAAAGCGTGTTATGTTGTGTTGCCTCCAAGTTTTAAATAGGGTGGCATTTTGGCCCAGGAGGAACCACTTTTGGTTCAGAAAGGTAGAGTAGTGGGATAATTTGGGAAGAAGTTGTTTATGTTTAGTTTTCCACAGTTGTTTGGAGATATACAAATTCATTTTGTGAAACAGTTTGGGGTAAAGAGCTCTGATTAGACCATACAATTTCATCTAATAAATAGGGATATATCATTGCATTGCAAAGGATAACCCAGTCAGGGGGAGAATATTGTCTTAGCATCTTGACCATATTTGACAAAAGGATTTTGTGATAATACATGGAGAGGTATTATCCCCCTTAAGTACTATGTTTGCTCATGATGTGAAGCTTATTCGGGGTCTTTTCTCTGCCCACATAAAATTAACTAAGGTATTGTGCCAGCGTTTAAGGGTAGTGTTAGAGATTTTTATTGGGATTGTGCAAAAGAGGAGGATAAATGTAGGAAGAATAAATACTTTGACAAGGTGCTCTATCCATGTGAAATTTAATGTGTTCCAATTGAGTAAAGTTGTCAATTAATCCTTATACATTTGATGGTGGTTAAGATTGAATGTCTTTCATATCTTTGAATGGGTGATGGAGTCCCCAGTTCAGATAAGGATTATAATGTTTTCCTGGAGGATATATTACAGGGGCTTAGGGAGGCCATCAAGGGCAAATGGGGTGGGGGGACCAAGCAGCAAATTGCCCCCTCCCATAGCAATAATAATGTGGATAAAGCTGGTTGAGTGGTATGTATACATTTTAGGGGAGCACTGTGAGGTATCAGTGATAGGATGAAATGGCAATTCCTTGGACCATAAGGCTGGGGTGATGATACCTTCATAAAGCTGGGACAAATACACCATGAGAGGTGTTATTATCATTGACCCAAAGACCTTGCATCTAGAAATAAGAGACATGGCAACCCTTCCTTGACCATCAGTAAATGCTAGGC
>NW_015175291.1:0-1514 GCF_001447785.1 Gekko japonicus | reverse complement strand
TACAGTGATAGTTAGCAATGCAGTGGGGTAGGTCAGAGTCCCGGTCCCTTTATTCGGGCAACCTTCTGACCATTTCATTACACCAAAGTCCTATATACCTGTGCAAAAAAGGCATCCTGAATAATTCCATTTTGCCCAGTGTGTGGAAAGCCAGGCGGGTGGGAGCCTTCCTAACCTTGCCAAAAGGGGGGGGGCATTCCATAAGGTGGTGGTAGGGGGAACAGAAAAGGTATGTGCATAGACAGTTATTGGTTTTGCCCATTTGCAGGATGGTACCTGTAGAAGCCCCTGCTGGGATGAGCAAAGCTGTCGTGGCGGAGCATGGAGACGGTTTGGTGTCGTGGTTAGGAGCGTGGCATCTAATCTGGGAGAACCGGGTTTGATTCCCCAGTCCTCCACGTTCAGCTGCTGGCGTGACCTCGGGTCAGTCACAAGTTCTCTCAGAGTTGTTCTCTCAAGAGCAGTTCTCAGAAGAGCTCTCTCAGTCTCTCCTACCTCACAGGGTGTCTGTTGTGTGGAGGGGAAGGGAAAGGAGATTGTAAGCTGCTCTGAGACTCCTTTGGGTAGTAAAGGGTGGGGTATAAATCCATCGTCCTTCTCCTCCTCCCTCCCCCATCTAAGCTAGAGGCCAGCTTCACCTTGTCCAAATGGAAAACCATGTAAATTCAGTACAAACAAATCTTGCGGCATCTTGTGGCAGTGATTTCCATAAGCTACGATAAGCTTTTCAAGCATTCACCTCAAAGACATTGCATCTAGATTTTGTATAGCAAGGAACAGAGATTACACAGCAGATTGGCCATCGCAGGAAGGGTCCCTACAGGCCACTTAGTCCAACCCGCTGCTCAGTGCAGGATCAGCCTAGAGCATCCCTGACAAGTGTTCGTCCAGCCGCTGCTTGGAGACTGAGTAAACCAAAGAAGGGATCAGTTACAGAGATTACATCAAACAAAGAAACACTGTGATGAAAATGACAATAACATTAATAAATCTTATAAACATCAATCCTAAAAGAAATCAACCCTGACTGTTCCCTGGAAGGCCAGATAATGAAACTGAAGCTCAAATACTTTGGCCACCAAATGAGAAGGGAGCACTCACTGGAGAAGACCCTGATGCTGGGAAAGATTGAAGGTCAAAGAAGACGGGGACGGCAAAGGATGAGATGGTTAGATAGTGTCATGGATGCAACGAACATGAAGTTGAGCCAACTTCAGAGGACGGCGGAAGACAGGAGGGCCTGGCGGGAGCTGGTCCATGGGGTCGCGGAGAGTCGGACTCGACTGTGCGACTGAACAACAAATAAACATCAATTTGTATATCAATTAAAACTTTACAATATTGCTAAGGAAATTGTAACATTTTCAAGGAAAAGTCCAACTTCCTCAATGAGCACCCGGTTATACACTCATTTCACCAGTCTTCCTCAGGAGTAGCCCTACTGTGTTGGAAGATGTCTGCCTCTTGATACAGCTTAACTTCTTTTCTGGTTCCTTCAAATAGTTCCAGCTAAA
>NW_015175290.1:0-1495 GCF_001447785.1 Gekko japonicus | reverse complement strand
GGAAGTGATGTCATCACACCAGGGATGTCCTGCACCAATGGCACGAGCATTTTGGACAAAACTTGATGGTTACCATAGAACTTTTGGCCCAAATGTGTCAAAGTGCGACATCCCTGGTGTGATGACATTACTTCTGTGTGACATCATTGAGCCAACCATGTCGATGCGCAATGGGCCTTTTTTTTGGGGGGGGGGGCTTCCCCGCCAGCCAATCCGCCAGCCAATTGGCCAGCAATGGATTGGAACCCCAAAGATCAGGGGATCCCCTGGCCAGATTGGGGGGTCTGGCGACCCTAACAGCTTGCATGTACTTTTTAAAAAGGAGAGCAAAGAAGTCGGCAAGGTTGTTTCATCCCACTCCCAGGCAATGTTCCCTCTAAGCTGTGGAGTTTTGTGAGCAAAAAATCTTTTTTGTGAGCCACTGGCATTGAAGTTGTGAGTGAGCCATTTGGCTGCTGCATAAATGAGTTTGCTCTGGAGCCATTCCCTCCTGAGCAAAGACAAAAATGTGTGAGCCAGAGGTTAAAAAACTGTGAGCTAGCTCACACTAACTCAGCTTAGAGGGAACACTGCTCCCAGGTGGCAGCAGTGCCGATTGTCGCGGCCTCAGGTTACCAAGCACCTTGAGCCCCCAGTGGCTGGCATTCTACGCCCCATTCTGGTCTCCCTTCCAGTCTGCACCTGAGCAACCCCTGTTTAGGCCACTATTGACTGGCATTACCAGTCAGTTGAAGGTATGGTAGCACCTCCTTCCTGAACAAAGCCTCCTCTCTCCAAGTTATTCAGGGTCTCAATACGACACAGAGAGTTAGCTTTTTCTGTCCCTTATGGAATGTGTCCCCAGGAGGTTAAATCAGAGTCCCAGAGGGGCAGTTTACAGACTGCATCGTCCTTCTGTTTGTTGAAGAAGAAGAGGAAGAAGAAGAGATTGGATTATACCCCGCCCTTCACTACCCAGAGGTGTCTCAGAGTGGCGTACAAACTCCTTTCCCTTCCCCTCCCCACAACAGACACCCTGTGATGTAGGTGGGGCTGAGAGAGCTCTGACAGAAACTGCTCTTTTTCAAGGACAGCTCTTATCAGAACTACGGCTTGCCCAAGGTCATCCAGCCAGGTGCAAGTGGAGGAGTGGGGAATCAAACCCGGTTCTCCCAGATTAGAGTCCGTGCACTTAACCACTACACCAAACTGGCTCTCTTGGGCAATGATGTGGGCACTTTGAATCAGACATTCAATGGGAGTTTTATGCCTCCCAGATTTACTTGAGCCCTTTTCTGCTTGCAACAAGGATCTGCAGGCAGAAGAACCTTCCTCCTTCCTCCAGTGAGGATTTCACATCCTCAAACTACCCGCTAGAGCAGCTATTGGTTGCACTGCAAAACTGACGGGCAGCCCTGTACCTAATATGATTTCACAAATAGAACCAACAGAGGATCCACAGAACCCATTTATTTACTTACTTTATACCTTTTTCTCCAATGGGGACCCAAAATGG
>NW_015175289.1:1220-1582 GCF_001447785.1 Gekko japonicus | reverse complement strand
TGCCAGCGAATTTGGAAAACGCAACAGTGCTACAGGATTGGAAATGGTCACTTTACATTCCAATCCCAAAGAAGGAGCGTTCAAACTATTGTACAATTGCACTCATATCACACGCTAGCAAGGTCATACTCAAGATCCTACAAGCTAGGCTTCAACAGTACGTGGATAGAGAACTTCCAGGAGTACATGCTGGGTTTCGAAGAGGTAGAGGAACTAGAGTTCAAATTGCCAACATTCGCTGGATTATGGAGAAAGCAAGAGAGGACCAGAAAAACAACTAGTCTTCTTTAGCTGAAACACACTGGGGGAAGAAAATGAAGCAGGGCAAAGGCTAACAGAATTTTGTCAAGAGGACACCCCGG
>NW_015175289.1:0-1040 GCF_001447785.1 Gekko japonicus | reverse complement strand
GTGCAAAATTCAGACTTAAACTAAAGAAAATTGGGAAAACCACTAGGCCATTCAGGTTTGATCTAGAGCGCATCCCTGATGAATATACCGTAGAGGTGAAGAATAGATTCAAAGGTCTAGATTTGCTTAAGAACCATGGGTTGAAGTCTCCAAAATAACTTTCTGAACTAAGTTTCCTAGGCAATAGTAAAAAAAAGACACCTGCCAGTTCATCATAATCCAAATAAGTTCTCCAGTTTATAGTTGTGGAGCACCTTCTATTTTGGTGGGACGTATGATGTCTCACGCTAAACATAACTGCTAGAACTTTCTCCTTTATTGCTCATTGTAGGCGTTTTATTATGGGCTTCCATCCTATTGCTCTTAAATGTTTTTGGAATCAATGTGATTTGACAGAGAGGGACAGCAAGTGAGCTGGGAGATCTGGGCTCATATCTCACCTTAGCTATGGATTGTGTAGTACATGGATTTGTGCTTAATGAGACTCTCCTAAAATTATAAAGCAGTAAGTGCCTCACTGAGGCAGAAAGTAATCTGAACCTGCTTGGAGAAGGCAGATTTGAGACCCCTCTTTTTAAAATGCTCCTTAGATCCTGAAGATGTGAATAATTATCACCACTTGCAAATATCCTGTTCTAAGGCAAGTTGCCTAAACAAGCAGTGCCCATGCAAATCCAAGCCTTCTTGGATGACAGTGATTGTCTAAACCCATTTCAAATGGATTTCAAGCCAGATCTTTGGACAGAAGCTAATAACAAAATTGATACAAAACAATCTTGACACAAACTGTACTAGCACGTTATACAATGTTATGTTTTATAACTGTATTGTTATGATTCTACTTAATTTGTTTTATCTGTTTTATATATTCCATGTAAGCCCCCCTGAGACTGCCTTGGAAGGGAAGGTGGGATATAAACTTTTCCTTAAAGAGAAAAGGGGGAGTACAACCCTATTGATTTTGCTGGATTTCCCAGCAACTTCTAATGCTAACAATCCCCGCAAAAAGAAAGCAAACACTTGACGTATCCAAATTACCT
>NW_015175288.1:0-1594 GCF_001447785.1 Gekko japonicus | reverse complement strand
TGCTGCATTGTGGGAAAGGAAGCGAGAGAATCACAGGAATGAACCGCTTTCAACGGAGACAAGATAGATTCATGGAGGAGAAGTCTTTCAATGGCTGCCAGCCGTGGTGATTGAGGGGAACTGCCACGTTCAGAAGGCACTAAGCTGCTGAATCCCAGAGACAGGAGGCAGCATGAGGGGAAGGCCTTTGGCTCTGTGCCCTGTTGTTGGCCCTCCAGAGGAACTGGTTGGCCCCTCTGTGAGACAGGAGGCTGGACTAGATGGACCCTCCCTGGTCTGATCCAGCAGGGCTCTTCTTAGGTTCTTGTGAAGGCCTCGGCCCCTATGCTCTGCTGTTGGTCCTCCAGAGGAAGTGGTTGGCCCCTGTGTGAGACAGGATGCTGGGCCAGATGGACTCCTGGTCTGACCCAGCAGGGCTCAAGAAGGCCTCTTATGAAGGCCTCGGCCTCTGTGCCCTGTTGCTGGCCCTCCAGAGGAACTGGTTGGCCACTGTGTGAGACAGGATGCTGGACTAGATGGACCCCCACTGGTCTGATCCAGCAGGGCTCTTCTGATGTTCTTAGGAAGGCCTCGGCCTCTCTGCCCTGTTGCTGGCCCTCCAGAGGAACTCGTTGGCCACTGTGTGAGACAGGATGCTGGACTAGATGGACCCCCACTGGTCTGATCCAGCAGGGCTCTTCTGATGTTCTTAGGAAGGCCTCAGCCTCTCTGCCCTGTTGCTGGCCCTCCAGAGGAATTGGTTGGCCACTGCGTGAGACAGGATGCTGGACTAGATGGACCCCCACTGGTCTGACCCAGCAGGGCTCTTCTGATGTTCTTAGGAAGGCCTCGGTCTCTATGCCCTGTTGCTGGCTGTCCAGAGGAACTGGCTGGCCACTGTGTGAGACAGGATGTTGGACTGGATGGATCACTGGTCTGATCCAGCAGGGCTCTCGTGTTCTTCTGAAGGCCTTGGCCTCTATGCCCTGTTGCTGGCCCTACAGAAGAACTGACTGGCCACTGTGTGAGACAGGATGCTGAAGTAGATGGGCCACTGGTCTGGTCCAGCAGGACTCTTCTTACATTCTTAGCAGCAGCGGCAGGATGCGGACCTTTTTCATGCGGGGCTACTGCCAGGTGGACTGTCTGACTGGCAGCCCTGGGTGCGAGACCTTTCTTTGGAGGCTAGGGGTGTCTAACAGACCTGTGCCTTGGTGTTGCAGGTGTTCAAGGTGGATGTCTTCTGCAACGGGCGGAAGCACACCCTGGAGAAGCGCTACAGTGAATTCCACGCCCTTCATAAGCGGGTGAGAATCTGTGATTGCAGTTCCGGCCTGGGCCCACATCCTCTAGAAGAGAAGGCCTGGCCCTTGAGTACCATTCCCCTCACACACACCCTCATGCACCCCACCACAGCCCGCATGGAACAGCTTAGGAAACCCCTTTCTATGTCCGCCAGAGGTTGGTGGAGTTAGTGGCAGCAACACACCTTGACTCTGCCCCGGGATAGCAGAAAGGCCGAGGGGAGTGTCCAGGTCTCAGACTTGTGTTGACCACCGTTTAAGAAAGCACCACACCAGGTGGGGCGGGGGCAATGCTCCCTCTAAGCTGTGGA
>NW_015175287.1:0-1593 GCF_001447785.1 Gekko japonicus | reverse complement strand
AAGGTTCCCTTGCTCGAAAGCCAGTTGGTCCGACTCTAGGGTCTGTGGCCGGCATGACTAAACACCAAGGTGCACAGAACGCTGTTACCTTCCCACTGAAGTGGTACCTGTTTATCTACTTGCAATTTCTTGCTTTCGAACTGCTAGGTTGGCAGGAGCTGGAAGTAGAGACGGGAGCTCACTCTGTCACGCGGCACATGCAGGAGCTGGAACTAGAGACGGGCGGCACAACGGGGTCTCAAGCTACCGACCTTCCACAGCCTGCAGTTCAGCGTCTTAACCACTTGAGCCACCACAGCTCCTTCCTCCATGGATGAGCAGACCCCAAGTCTAGTAGATCAGCTCAGCTTTATTAGTGTTAGACAGAACCTCTGTCCCTGGTTGTGTTTGCCCAGGCCAATTTGAGAAAACACACAAAGCAGTCCTGTAGAGTAGAAGACCAAAAAAATAATGTATTAATTAATAAAGGAAGAGTACAGATATCAGGGTCTGGGACCCCTGAATACCTAACAGACTCTTCGAGGGTTACAATGGGTGACATAGGATTTTATACTCAAGATGACACACACAAATAAAACAAGATTATTGCTTCCATTAAACATCAGCACTCTGACCTAACAGGTCTCTGACTGGCGGAAACCCTTTTAGGCTGGGCTTTCCCAAGTAAAGTTTTTTCTTTTAGCTGAACGATAAGTGTTTCTTTCTCTTCAACTGTAAAATTCTAAACGTATCTCTATAGCTGATATGGTTTACAAGGTGCCATTGTTCTTTGTTTAGCCAGAGACATACACAGTTATAGCTTGCCTACCAAGGCCATAAGCCTCAGCAAAAATAGCAAGTTAACATTTTGTTCTTTCAGCATTTTACCTTCCCAGCATGCATCCAAACAACAGTCACAAATGAACCAAAGTTAATACCTGAATACAATCATGATGTTAGAATCATACACGACACTTAACATATGCACCATGGAAGTGCTAAGTGCACCCACCAAGTCAAACCTGTTAGTCAGTGGCAGAGTATGAAGGGTTTCATCAACTGTGCATAGAACATTAGTGATTCAGCAGAGACAAGACTAAATTCTAGGGCAGCAAACGCCACGCCCAACTCCCAAGGATAGGCTATTTACATACCATTAATTCCTCATTGGTCACCACCAGAGTCCACCACCACCAAAGTTCAAGGTCAGGGGTGGTCCAGGTGGCCAAACTTGTTCAACCTAAGAGCCACACAGAATAAATGTTAGATGTTCGAGAGCTGCAAGACATGGACAAATATTACGCACACATTTTTATTGAAAAATAAGCAAAATTGCTTTTTATTCACATTATAGATTCGATGCTGTGAAACAGCCACACGTGGTGCCCAAGCTGCCCTTTGGCCACCCCTGTTCTAGAGCTCCAAGCTCAGCCAGTCTCTGGTAGACAGTCCTGGGATGTTCCAACACATAACACCACCCAAATAGAGTAAGAACATTGCTTCTTTGTAGTTCGTATTAAATGCTAAACTTTTCAGAATTCTCCACCCCCCAAAAACCTATTTCAGTCTCAAAAAACTTCTTTTTGTTCTTCCGCAGGGGCAGATGTTGTAAAA
>NW_015175286.1:0-1564 GCF_001447785.1 Gekko japonicus | reverse complement strand
AAGAATAGGACCATCACTCTCAAATGTAAGTATGTGTTAGATCTGCAAGACCAAGGACTGATTGAACTCCAATACTGTCCTACTGAGGAGATGATCACAGACATATTCACC
Source organism: Gekko japonicus (assembly GCF_001447785.1). Taxonomy (NCBI): domain Eukaryota; kingdom Metazoa; phylum Chordata; class Lepidosauria; order Squamata; family Gekkonidae; genus Gekko; species Gekko japonicus. The sequence goes on along the minus strand of NW_015175286.1, from coordinate 1,453 downwards.
AAGCCACTCAAGAAGAAGAAATTTGAGACTCTACGTGAAAGACTGAACTTGCATGACTTCAGTGTTGTAACTTGAGAAGGGGTGTTGGGTGTTACAAGTCAAAACACTTCAGTATTTACAGGGTTACTGATGTTTGTTAAGTCACATGTTTGTTTGTAACCAATCTGTTTAGACAACAGAATGCCCGGGAACTTTGGAGCTAATTTGCTAGTCTGATTGGAAACCAAGGTGTCACGTATTTAGCATATTGGCTTCTCCTCCAGTTCTTTGTTCTGACTAGAGAAGGAGACGCCATTCGGCTCTTCCTGTTTTACCTTTTAGCTGTAAGGATGTAGACATATTAGCTCTTTGTTATTTTCATATCCTGTGTACCTTTTCCCCATGTTAGGTTTATAGTAAACTTTTATATTTTAATACACAACATGGACTCAGTCTCTTAATACTCTCCTGACTTACTCAATAAGAATCCCAACATTAGGTCTAAGCCACCTCTCAGGGTTGTTATGAGGCCATAAACACCCCAATGTCTTCAGAGGTCGTTCCTCTAAGGGATATAATGGAGCATGCCTATGAGGTTGCAGCACAACCAGGACCACTTTCTGTGAAGTAAGGTGTTCAGAAGAGGCGTTCCCTCTGGAAAGCACCTTTCACTTCCTGGACCAGAAGTCCCAGAAGCATTAGCTGGGGGGGTGGGGGGGACCTTCTTCCAGTCCAAGTAGCCAGGGTGAAAGCCAGGGTGGCCTAGCAGTGCGCTTAGAGTGTGGGGCTAGGATCTGGGACACCCAGGTTCGAATCCCTACTCGTTCCACGGAAACTTGCTGGGTGACCTTGGGCCAGTCACAGGCTCTCACCCCCCAATCCACCTCACAGGGTTGTGGTGAGGATGGAATGGAAGAGAGGGCCACGAAATAAGCAGTGCCCATTGGGGAGGAAGAAGGGAATACATGAAGGCAACAGACAGACGGTATTAATTCGGAACCGCGGTGCCCAAAGGGCCCTTCTGAAGTCCATGGCAGAGCATGATCCAACGTCTCTTATGTTCTTATGTTCTCTCCAGATGCCACTCCCCCGGTAGCCGAGGAGGACTTCAAAGAAGATCGCCTGAGAGGGGGACGTGGGTTGTCCCCCCCCCCAAGCAACCATGACAATGTTCGTTCCTGACCCGAGTGCCACCGCGCCCAGGCCCACGACCGGCGCCTTCATTTCAAAACAAGAATTCACCTTGAAGAGGGAGGGTGGAGACAAACGTCCGCCTCTTCATCGGGGGGCTCCTCCTCACGGGTGCCGGCCTCCTTTGAGATCCCGCTGAACTCCCCAGCTCCAGCCCGGTTTCCTGGGGAAGAAGCCCCACCGACGAATGCTCCTAAGGAGGGCGCTCTGGCTGGCACAGAGTGCAAAGCACACACCCCTTCCTCCTGATCTTCTAACTTCAATTACTCCTCGCGTGTAAGCA
>NW_015175285.1:1375-1596 GCF_001447785.1 Gekko japonicus | reverse complement strand
GTCTTTGGTGATCTTTATGTCTGGACAGGTTTGTAGGAAGTTCCTTAGGGTTTTTCCATAGCACACATTCAGAAAAAGAAAACCACTTTGGCTTTGTGATTCCTAGGTAGTTCAAATAACCAAATCCTTGCCTCAACTGACTTGGAAAGCTACAGTTGGTTGTTGAACAAAGTTTGTGTCCAGTGGCACTTTTAAGACCAACAAAGTTTTATTAATGGTAT
>NW_015175285.1:0-335 GCF_001447785.1 Gekko japonicus | reverse complement strand
GGGGGGGCTGTCTGTGCACAAAAAAAGGTTTGCCTCCCAGGACTTGTGAAAGAGAACTGACATTATCCAGTAGAGGTTGTAACTGTTTTGTGTTGAGACCTGTTATGCGACCACTAGTGGTGTTCTGTTATTGTCTCTTTGGGGCCTGTCTCGCAACAGATTCTCTCTGGGCGTCATTCTGGCTGTGTTGATCTGTTTCCCGACTTCATCAGGTGGATACCTTCCAGAAAGGTTTGTTGTGTAACTCCATGAATAGGAGGAACAAGCAGTCAGGAATATTTGGCCAACTTCTTTCAGTTTAAAAGATTTCAAGTCACAGTGCCTTCTCCCTCCAC